>NC_142037.1:74969900-75120600 GCF_982192425.1 Myodes glareolus | reverse complement strand
ACACTAATTGCAGTAATGAAGGCTGTGTTTTTATGATCTCATAAACTTAATTTCTTCCTAGGGGCCCTACATCCTAACATTGTCATACTGTTGAGTAGAATTTCAACATGGGTGTTTAGGCAAAGGGGGGCACAATTTACCTCATAACAAAGTAAAAAGTAAAGCTATTAGCTATTACAGGAATTTGAAGAGAAATTTAATATCTATGCAGTTTAGGTAGGATTTATCATTCTGTTGAGTTATAAAATATCCTGAAATGCTGTTTCATGATGCTCCATCCCACTGTAATCCCAGCATTCCAGGTGGATCTCTAAATTTGAGGACAGCCTGGTCTACAGAACAAGTTCTTGAATGGCCAAGGCTACACAGATAAACCCTGTAAAAACTCTGTATTGTGTTGCGTGTTATTTTGATTGTATTCTCACAATAAAGTTAACCTTGATCTAGAGGGCAGAACTAACACCTAACTGACCAAAATTAACTATAGAGGTCTTAGGGAACTGAGACAGGAAGTAGTAAAGTGGAATTGAGAGAGGATTTCAGCCTTTTGGATTAAAGACTAGAAGAGAAAGGTCATGGTGGATTCTCCTTTGCTTCTCTGATTATTTAGGGTGTTACACTGATATCTGAATTCCCAATTTTTATTGATAAAGAATAGTTAGGTAAATGTTTCACTTGGTGTTCAACTCTGGGCATGAAAACACAAGACAGCTGATCACCCATGGCTTTGAAGCCACCAGAAGCACCGATGCCAGAGGCAACATGACGCTGGTTGCACCCCTTTTTTTTTTTCTGCTTCAAACCTTCTGAGTGAGTCAGATATTCTTGTTGCAATCTCTCTTATAACATCCTAGAGCTGACACCCAAATTCCACAGGCCCCAAATTCCAAAGGTGCCTAGGCTCCAACACCGGAGTTAGCTGTACATGACTGGCATGTTCTACCATCAGGCAGCTCCAACTCCACATGCTGTTTCCATCCGTTCCCCCTGTGTCTGCTTTTCAGATAGTTGGCTCCTTGCCTCCTTCTCCCTGTGGGCTGTAGGCTTCCTTGGAACCCCATCTTAGAATTCTCTCACACTAAATTAGCCACATCAACACCCAAAGTGCCTTCTGTTGTTGCAACTACCACATACTCTCAGCTCACACAAGAAGATACAGGTGCCCTCAGCCAGGCTGAACACTGAATCTTTCCTCTGACTAACTGTGCTATGCAGTGACAGCCAGCCTTACATTTCAGTGCCGTCATCAGTATATTAGGTAAGACAACCGGGAATTAAAGGGGGGAAATTAGTTAAAAAAAAGAGTTTTATTTTCCCAAGTTAAAAATGGGAAAGAATGTTATGACAGAGGGGTTATGTCTCTGTTTGATTCTACAATGGATGGTTTGAAAATGTAACAATTAAATGTAAGGATAATTAGCTTAACTAGGATTTACATAATATCAATTTTAATTAGTACCTGTTTGGCAACTTTTCAAGATTTATTTTGAGTATAATCCTACTAAACCACTTAGGGTTCAGAATGATCTCTATAGCAGGCAATGATCTAACGAAGAGGTGTTAAATTTTTTTCCAGTCTGACAAACCTCTCCACCAACGCAGTAAACCAAATCAGATGAAATCAAACCAAATTAGAATATCCCCAGGTTTAATGGATGCCAGTGCTCCTGGGTGGCCCTCTGGGAAAACATGGAGAGGGGAGAGGAGAAGTGAGAAGGCCACGTGCTTGTACTGGGGGGGGGCAGTTTAAACAGTCAATGGGAGTGGTCTTGACCCTCCTTGGGAGGGATCACTGGTGGGATTTCTTGGCGTTGGAGTTTGGACTAAGGTAACTCCCAGGGTAGGGACTTTGAAATAGAACTTTCCATACAATATTTAAAAATGGATGCCAGAAACTGGGGTGAAGCCACCAACCAACATTCCAGACTCTTTGAATAAAAAGGTGTCAGGGAGCTGAGGTGATGCTTCCAACCAAATATTCCAGACTCTGTGGATAAAGGGGGCATCATCTCTAGTCCGGCTACTTCCTGTGGGCGTAGGACGACGTGGGAGAGGGGAGAGCTGGGAGTTGGTGGGTTCACATTAAGTGATAGGTGTGGTTAGAGAGGCCTCTGGTTTTCTGCCATCCTGGAGACGTCAGGCATCTGTTTCTTGGAAGAGATGAGAAGGCAGCTGGCTAGGAGAAAAAATATATTGTTATTATTGACCCAATGAATGGGGCTAATCATGGGAAGGGTTATTAACTGCCAGAAAGAATGGGACAAAGATGTGTCCTGATGGTACAGAAAATGGCACTAGTGAATAACTGAGACATGACAGCAGATATTCCCTTTTAAAATCAGATATTAGTTGGTAGGTGTCCTTTTGAGTCAGGACAGTTCATACCAATGATGAAGTTCAAGGAGCTGGTCAAATTGTTGGCTTTAACTGGAGGGCCCTTTTTAAGTTGATCTTGCCCGGGACAGCAGGAGTGACCTGTAAAAAATGCATGAAAATGGGTGAGGTTAAAATAGGCTCTGGAGACTGTTAGTTTTTACCTGACCAGATTTCATGATAAAACAGCAGAACTTTTTCAGGAACCTGCAGGTATTTGCAAGATAACTGAAATAGGAACATTTTAGAAGACAATTAAAGGGAATTGGGAACTCTGGATCTTTGAAGATACTCCTGAAACCTGTTAATCCTAGACTATGAAGCCTGTGAAAGAGGCACACCTGTCTGTATTGAAGTAATGAAGTAATGAGTTACCCATACCTTAAGTCATCAAGTACCATTACTTAGATCTGGGATGGATAAACAAATGAGACAGTTTTTTTTTTTTTTTTTTTTTTTTTTTTTTTTTTTTTTTTTTTAGCTATGCAGACAACCCCAAGTCGTTCCTTAGTCTTTGGAGAACTCTAGTCTTAGAAGCAGTGCTTGCCATTAGGTGTTGAATCCAAGAGTCCAAGAGGCCCAAAGATTTTTCTGTGTATGTGGAGGGTATTTGGACTATCTGTCTTGGCAAAATGAGAGGATCATCTCCTGGTGTAGCATCCAGGAAGCTGATGAGGTGGAAGGCCACTTTTTTGCTGTGTGGGTAGCTTGCCATACCCAAAGGCTAGCCTCCAGACAGAAGGTCTTTTGTAACCATGTGTCTGTTTGAAGGAGTTATAGGATGCTGTAGGAGCTGGTGGGTCTCTGTGTTAGAAGCTCTTTTGTTAAATGCCTTCATCATGGGTTACAGTGACACGGTGTATTCTGCCTTTCCTCAAATCTTCAAATAATACAGAACGTTCTTATAGAGGGGTCAGAGAAAACTTTGTGAGCAAAGATCCAAAGCAATGGAGGGCAGGGTATGTCTGTTCGAAAGAAGGAAAATTGGGAGGGTCTTACCAGGTGGGCTCCATGTAGCAGGAACTCCCTTAATTGACCTTATCCAGCAGCCTGATACTTGACAGGGAATCCAACAACTGCCATGTCAGACTGGTAAATCACCAGTTGAACACAACTTCCCTCCTGTGTCTGTCTGTCTGTCTCTCTCTCTCTCTCTCTTTGTGTGTGTGTGTGTGTGTGTGTGTGTGTGTGTGTGTGTGTGTGTTTATGTGTGTGTATGAGAGAGAGAGAATATAACAACAAATGGTTCTCAGGCACTACATACCTTTATGGTGAGACAGAGTCCCGCACTAGCTGGCAGGAAAACCCTTGGGATTATCTTGTCTCTGTCTCTCCAGTGATAAGGTTACAAGCATGCAAAACTTTTCTTATTTTAATATGGGATCTGGGACCAAACTCAGATCCTCTTTTCTTTTTTTTTCGGGTGTGGGGTTTCAAGACAGGTTTTCTCTCGGTAGCCCTGGTTGATCTTTTCTGGAACTAACTCTGTAGACAAGGCTGGTTTCCAACTCAGAGATTTTTTGCCTTGCTCTGCCTCCCAAGTTCTGGCGTTGAAGGTGTCTAATGCCACCATCAGGCTAGTTTGCAAGGTACATTACTGACTCTTAACCCAGCAGATGAGTTTCTGAGGCTGTCGTTCAGAGAGAGAAATTTGACCTGCTAAAGAAAAAGTTGTCATTAAAAAAAAAAATGTAGGTGACCTGGTCATGGTGGTTCATTCCTAAAATCCCAGGCCTTGGGTGGCTGGAACTAGAAGATCACAGCAAAGAAGAGACCAGTCTGGTCTACATAGCAATGAGCTACATAGGAAAGTCTTGTCTCAAACAAACAGCAATAACAAAAGTGCTGTTATTATGAAAACAGGAGCAAGAGAGTTTTTAAGTGCAGAAGGTAAAGAGAGGGGGGAATCAGGGTGAGTGAAGGAGATACAAATCACTCATGAAGCAGGAAAAAAAAAACAGGGGTCTCCCAAGGGCAGTGTACTTGCTGTAGGTAGAATTCTTGAAGGCTTGTTGTAGGAGGCTACTTGTTTGTTCCCAGCAGCTCAGTTCAGAAATAACCACTCAGAAATTATATTAATTGTAATATTGTTTGTCCAATAGCATAAGCATATTTCTATCTAACTCTTACATCTAGAATTAACCCATTTCCATTATTTTATATTACCACGAGGCTCGTGGCCTACCAGCAAGGTTTCAGCTAGCAGGCAGAGCATGTCTTTTCCCTGTGGTAGCTCCATGCTTCTCTTTGACTCCACCTACTCTACTCTCTCTCTCTCTCTCTCTCTCTCTCTCTCTCTCTCTCTATATATATATATATATATATATATATATATATATATATATATATATATATACCAGCCTGGCTACTTTCTGCTGAGCCACTGGCCTAGAGCAGCTTCTTTATTCATCAACCAATAAAAGCAACACCTATACATGACTTTCTACATCATGTCCCCTCTTCTGTCTAAATAAAAAGGAAGATTTTAACTTTAACATAGTAAAATTACATATAACAAAACAGTTATCAAGCAAGAATTAGAGTTGTAATATTTATATCTACTTTATCTTTTATCGCAATTAATGAAAACCATAACTCTAAATTTGTCTACTCCATCAATGACTCCAGAAGGATATAATATTACTTAAGTAAACAGGAAGTGCATTATAAACAACTTCCAAAAATCTAGAATTGACAGAGACGTCTCACAGCCTGGACAGTCACCCAAAGTTCTTCTGTATCATTGGGGCATTCATCTTCAGACTACAGGCCCACAGTATCTGACGTAGAAAGTATGTATGAAGTACGTATTAAGTAGAAAATTTCAAAGACTGTTAGGCATATATTGGCAATTTTTTCATCACTTTCTTCAGTGTTCTGCAGAATGTCTGGCAGTCTCTTTCATGAAGAGACTTTAGGCAAGTTCAGCAGTCATTTCTGTGGATCCTGCCTGTCCAGTTCATACAGCATAGCATCAAGCAGTCCAAACAAGAGCAGTTTCTTGCCCAAATGGTTAACAAACCCCATAATGAACCTCTTCAATGCCTATCTTCCCCTTGAAGTAGATTAGAGCTGTCAGGAGAGTAATTGTCTCACTGTCATGAAGTCTGAAGTTCTTAAAATATTTTAAATGCCATATTCTGAAGATTTCTGAAAGATTTGAAGAATCTCTATTTAACTGTAATTTATCTCTAAATATCTAGAAAACCTAACTAACATGACTACAAGTTTGACTATTATAGATTACTATTACCCTATATTTCTTAATTAGGCATTACGTTTTTAAATGAGCTGCACATTCACAATACCTTTATAAAGAGCAGAAATATACATATAACAAAATTAGCCTTAAATTTGTATCAACAGACCAAGTCCACACCAAAGCAAAATATTCATCTCTATATCAAAGACTAGTGGTATATTTCCAATGTCAGTATTCTAGTAGTTATCCCGAACTGTAGCAGGGACTCCCATTCTATGGCCTGTGGCTTGGTTCTAGAAGAAAATGACTGTTTATGTGTGATGCTTTTTTAGGAACCTCATGTTACCCAAGCTAGCCTCAAAGCTCACTTTATAGCTGAAGATGACCTTGAACTTCTGCTCCTCCCGCCACCACCATGACTCCTCAGTGCTGAGATGTCAGATGTGTGCTACTACACCAGGCCGGTTTGCAATAACTATAACTGAAATCCAGCATGGCCGTATTGTAATTAGAGGCAACAAAACCCAAGTCATATTTCTGTTACAGTGTATTTAAACAGGCAGCTAGAGCTCTCTCAGATACTCAGTGCTAATTCCAAACAGCATGAGTCATTAGGTTGCATCTCTGCCTGAATACTGAACATATTCGTTAAGGGAATGAATTAGAAACTACCAATCTTGACCGTAAAATGAAGTAAGAATGAATTTAAACAAGATGGAGATGAAATCAAACAATTCCAAGAGCCCAAAGTGGTGTGCATCCTTGTAACCTAAGCACATAGGAGGACTGTGAGTTCAAGGACACCCTGAGATACTGTCTAAAATTAGAACTAAATAAATAAAGGGTAAAAATTAGAATCAGTGGGTACAGGTGAGTGGTGGTGATGAATGCCTTTAATCCCAGAACTCAGGACAGCAGGTGGCTCTCTGAGTTTGAGGCCAACCAGATCTTCAGAGTGAGTTCCAAGATACATAGGGCTATGCAGAAAAATCCTGTCTTGAAAGACAAGAAAAGGAAAGGAAAGGAAAGGAAAGGAAAGGAAAGGAAAGGAAAGGAAAGGAAAGGAAAGGAAAGGAAAGGAAAGGAAAGAGGTAGATAATCACTAAGCTATATAACAACAGAGATGGTCAAAATTCAGAAGGTCCAGGAACCATTCACAGAAAAGCAATCTGGGAATTTGTTATATTTCTTTCTACCTGCTCCCTTGCCCCCACATTATCTTGTATCAGATTAATTCATTAAAATGAAAACTTTAATTCAGCAGTGGTGTTTCATGTCTTTAATTCCAGTAGAGGCAGGCCTAGCTCAGTGAGGTCCAGGATCGCCAAGAAGGCTACACAAAAACCTTTTCCCATAATCCCATGAACTAAAAATAAAAAAAGACATGAGCCAGTGCATGCCTTAATTCCAGCACTGGAAGGGCAGCAATAAGGAGATGTCTGTCAATTGATCTCCAGGCCAACCTGAGTCACATAACAAGGTCCAGGGCAGTCAGAAATACAAGGTGAGGGTCCTTACTTCTCAAAAATAAATATGTAACAAGGACAATACCAGTCAAAAGCTACAAAGATTAGATCCAGAGCTGGTTATAACTCCATTGAATATATCACCAACACTCTTTCTGAGACAGACTCTGGCCTGGTCTTGAACTTGAGGCAATTCTCCTGCCTCAGCCTCCTGAGTGCTGAGATAACAGATTTTACAGCTCATTCCAGGACAGGCTCCAAAGCTACAGATAAAACCCTATCTTGGGAAACAAAACAAAAACAAACAAACAAACAAAAATGTCCAACTCATATGGCACAATTGAAATGAACGTTTTGATGGTGAAACCGAATGCCTTTTAAGAAGGAGTTCTTTTTACTTTATCCTTAAGAACAAAATAGAAAGAGCCTAGGATAAAAGTCTGGCTTTCATTTGGGGGAACTGAGAAAAAGCTTCAGTGAGACAGGTACGGGATAGGGTGTACAATGGGTCTGTCCAGCCAGCTCTACTGTCTCCATTATCTGAAGTATCAGATCCACAAGTAAAGGTCAGAAGAAGTGAGAGAGATGTTCAGAGCACATGGTGAAGATAGGTAGAAAACCAAGTTGCCTAAAACTTACAGGAATGTGTCCGCCTCTACCTCCTGAGGGTGAGACTAAAGGCATTCCCCAGCTGTCACCAAAATAAAGGCATCAAAATGTCCAGTTCTGTATTATGGCCAGATCAGCTCCTGCACTGAAGTTGCCGGAAGCCCAAGGCCCCACCTAAAGTGCTCAGATTTGACCGTACTTGGACACAGTCAAGCTTATGGAAGACACATCATGATCATTCTTCAGCTATAGGCCATATTCATACCCTGTTTTAATTCAGGTGTGTGACTTCTGCCTCCATCTAAGGAACTGGAGAACTCACCTGGGAATGGCTTTGCTCAAATAAACTTATTCTTTTACTTTTTCGATTCAGCTTAATCTGGCTTACTGTGTATCTGGAGAAACCTATTAATTGTGTTATGGAAATCTTATTACCTTGGTGCCAAAAACCCTGGGAGGAGTAGAGACTTCCTGGCTTGTGGACCAGCTCTTCCAGCCGAGTTGAGGGGGTAACTCTTCTTGCTTTATCTTCCTTTGCAATAGATGTGACTGACTTTTTACTTGGGGTAAATCACCAAGTACCTCTCTCCTGGGCTAGGAGACCCAGGATCCGCTGCCAAGCTTAGGCCACACCAGGGCAAACCCAATCTGTTTGCAGAGCAGAGATAATCCCTACTTCGGGGAAACTTTGTGTTTGGGGGATGTCCTTCTGAAAGGCTACCCCAGTCCCTGCCACTTGGCCCCAGGCTGTCTCGGGGGACTACTAATATCTTACATTTGCCTGATGTAGTGTTCTGTTGAGTGGGCTCTGAGACCTCCAGGTGCTCTTGTTCAGACCTGGAACTGGAGTGTTTTGCATTGTACATAGAAACCAGGCGTGTGCAAAGTCAGATTGTTACAACTCTGACCTTCCGTGAGGAAAGGGGAGGCCCAGAGATTAACAGAGAATAGGGATTCCCAAGAGCGTGAGGCTCTTATAATCACTGCAGTCTTGTACTAGCTGCCGCAACCTCCTCTGCTTGCTCAAGAAGTACCAGATAAAGCATTATTTCTATCATGGTATCTCTTGGCCCAGCTGGACAGTTTTTGTGCTTTGTGGGGATGTAAGGGACGACAGGAGGGAAATAAATCTGAGTGGGCTAAAACCAATGGGCAATGAGGTGCAGTGCCTTGGTGCCCTGGTTGATGGAGAGTCTTGGCAAATGAAAAGCTGTATGAAGAGACTGTAAGCTAGACACAGGTTGGTGACAAGATTCCCACCGGTGCCTGTGGTCTCCCAAGAGAGGACAAAAGTGTGGAGTAGGGGAACTGGATCCTTTGCATTCCACATCTCTACCTGTCACCACTCAACAATTTTTGCAGCTTCTCCCTATCCTACACACAGCATGAGGCTGGTAGTGAGCCCTAGCCTGTTGCCTGCTCTGTCTGACTTCCTCTTCCTCTCTGTTACCTGTTCTTCTACATTGCTAAGGATGAGAATGGGAAGATTGTAGGGTATGTCTTGGCCAAATAGTGCATCACCATGAAGGAAGAAAAGAGCCTTATGTTAAGACTGGGTGTTGAGTGGGGAGAGGGTAAGCTTAGGAGAAGGGAATGGGAAGCCACTATCACCCATGTCTGCTGAATACTGCTGTGCACGGGTTTTGGAGGGGTTCTCACTCTTGCCAAGATTTGTCTCAAACTTACAGCTGTCTATATGCTCCGCCTCCCAAATGCTAGTATTAACTATACCTAGCTTGTTATGGATTTCTTTTAAATCAATGGGTTGTTCGTAGGGTAGCTCTATGTTGACAGAAAAGTTGAGCAGAAGGCACCGCATATTTCCATCCATCCTTCCGCCACATTCGTTCTCTTACTGCCATTGCCATGGATGGTTCACTTAATATAAGTGAGAAACTAAGACAGACTTTGTTTAAATTCATGTTTTCATTGTCGTATTTCTGTCTGTATTGCATGCCCTCTGAGTTGGACAATTGAAGAGTCTGTTCACCTTTAGAGTATTTGAACTCTTTCAGCAGCAAGGTTACCTTTTCATAATGTTGCAGAGTTGGAGAAGGGGGATAAGATACAGCTCTTTCAAACTTGTTCCCTTCACTTGAGTCTTTGCAGCTGAGCTTTTTCTTTTCTTTTTTTTTCTAATCACTGGGTGACACTGAACATATCTGGTGGGTGTAACATGGGGCTTTGAGGAGGACATGATTGGCTGTTCTCCTCTACCTGGATCTGGGTGCTCTATGATCTACTACAAAGACTGCACACTTTCCATGCACAGGTGACCCAGATATACTACACCTGTACTAGGATCCATTCTTGCTTTCTCCTCTAGGGAAGAGAACCCAGATGACATGCCCCACAGACACGTCATCTCACTGATGAGTAGAGCTACTGAGGGTTTGGCAGAGTTGGACTTGACGTAATGGACGGCAGCCTCCAAGGTCCCAATCCTACATGTCCTTCTTCTCTCAGGCCCTGAAGCAGTCCCATCACTGCCGTGGCCTGGGTCAGAAGCTGATATACCAGGCCTATCGAGCTGTGATAGAGAACTTCAAAGCCAAATATATCTCCCTGCATGTCAGAAAGAGTTGGAAGTCAAGCTGTGGGAAAGGGTAATGCTAAAGAGTGCAGAGACAGAGGTTCCTAATTGATAGGGTTTGTGGAGTTTGCTGCATTCAGAAAAAGGTGGGGGATGGCATTTGTGGGAAAGGAGGACCAGGATGAAAGGAAGGACCTGGATGTGACCTGCCGACATGTCTAGTAGTGCCTTAATCCTCTATAGTAAGGGGGGCAGCCCTACATCTTTATTCCAACACCCTCAACTTTCAATAAATAGTTCTTCAAGACTTTTTAAAGAGACACCACCCATCCATTTGGCTTAGGTTGGCTGAAAAAAAGGGTAGGTAAAGAGACTCCAGATATTTCTAGGAGACCTTGTGTATACTCAATGACTGTTCACTGACAAGCTAATATGGAGAAGGCACCTGCTTTCTATGTGTATGGTAGAGGAGGGATCCAACACATTTTGGTTGGTTGCAGAAGGATGGCTTGGTAGTAGTGAAGCTGCTAAAGGGCAGGGTGATAAGGAACACACAAGGCTTCTTAGTGTTGGTCTAGGAGTAAAGAGGGATAGGCTAGGGCATGAGCAAAGGCAGAGAAGTTACTGCTATCAGGAAGCATCAGGTGAGAGAAGGTGAAAGGGGATGGCAGAGAAAAATGGCCATGAGCAAAAGCAATGAGAACCAATATTTCTTGATGTCCTGATGGTTGACAGCAGGTTTACTCCTATCCCTGTGAGGCTAGGATTGAAGAGAAGACCTGGCAGTATCTACTGCCACTTGAAAGTGGGGCTGGAGTGAGTTGATTGGAAGACCCAATAAGACATACTAGGTTTTGAGTGTCTAGAGTGAAGATGAGAATCTTGTATGATATTTTGTTCACATTCTGGAAATAAAGTTTGCTTTGAGTCACAGGGCAGAGCTAGCCACTAGCTGAAAAAAAATTAACCTTGGAGGTCTTGGAGGACAGATAAAAGACAGGAAGATGTGAGGCAGGACTAAGCAAGGAGTTCAGCATTCTGGATTGAAGAATGGAAGAGAGAGGAGGTCATTGGTGGCTTCTCCATTGCTTCTCTGATCATTTGGGTTTTCACCCTTATATCTGACTCTTGATTTTTGATTTATAAAGCATGATACTTCACCTGGCATCCAACTTAAGAAACAAAATCACAAGATAGCCAGTCGCCCCTGAGTTTGCACCTACCGGACCTGCAGCACCCCCTGCTGGCTTTTCTTTTCCAGCTCTAAATCCTCTGAATGAGTCTTGGATTTCCTTGTTGCAGCCTCTCCACAACAGCCTACAACTGCAGATCAGACTCCACTAGCCCCCAAACCCCACAGGTGCCTGGACACCTAATACCAGAGTCAGCAACCCACATCCAGTTGACTCTTGTCAGGCAGCTTCTAACACACATGCTTTTTCCACATGTTTACCTCAGTGTCCACTTTTCAGATGACTGGCTCTTTGGCTCCTTCTTCCTGCAGGTTGTGGGCCCTCCCTGGACCACCTTCTTGGGCTTCTGTCACTCTAGGTTAGCTGTGTTGACTTCCACTAGAGCTTCTATTGTTGCAATCACCACATGCTCTCAGCTCACAGCTACACACAAGAAGCTACAGCTGCCCTCAACCAGGCTGTGCATCATCTGTGTTCTCTGCCTAACTGTTATGAAACAACAGTCAGCCTCACACTTCATTGCCATCATAAACAGATTGCTGAGATTTCCCTGGATCAAATCCTCAGTGAGAACTATCATGTTGATGTGGAAAGACAGATTATATTTGATTACTACATCTTGGTTCATGCCATATAGCATATCTGAATGCTTGGGACAAGATTGAAGAACACGCAAAGTGGACTGAGTCATTTATTAAAATTATACCAGGCCCCAAGGAAGCCTTTACTGATTTTTTTACAAAGATTAATTTCAGCTTTAAAAAGAACAAAATTAGAACTAGAAGTTAGATGAATATTATTTGAATCTTAGGCTATTATACATGATAATTCAGAATAGAAAAGGATGATCAGGTCTTTAAATGAAAGATCATCATCCATGGAAGAACTGATTAGAAATACATGTGATGTTGGAGCTCTACACTTAAGATGATACTTGTATAGAAGTGATTTCTGAAAAGTTTAAGGAAAAACTAAAGTTAGATGCTTAATTGTGGTAAACCAGGTCATCTGAAAATGGATTATAGGCAAGGAGTTCCTAGGAATATTTTTTTTTTCTAGAGAGAATACAAACGGAATACCCCACCCTTCTGGAAAGTGAAGAACATTTGACAAAGGCCTAAATTGGACTAATGAATACTGATCAATTTGGGACAGAAAAGGTAACTCTTTGCCATTGGAAAATAGTGTAAGGGGCCTCTCACAAGTGCCCTTATCAAATTTGTTTCAGTCAATCCCTGTCACCATAGGTAAAAATTCTTCACAGATTGATTAAAAGACTTAAGGCCTTAACAATTTATGGAAAATCATACAGCTCTGGAAGACAGAACAGTTTCAGTTGATAACACAAAATTTTCAGGAGAAACCATAGAGAACATATTTTCTCAAACTTCTGTAAATGATCAAAGACAAAAGTTGAAAATTATGAATAAATAGCGATTGGGAGTTTTAGACACAAAATGGCAGATCTAACAATAATTGTGCCAAAATCATAGAATCCAAATTGATCTCTTCCGGAGACAAATGTTCAGCTTTTAGTGATTGAAAAATTTAAAAGCCATTAAATTTGTTGAATATATAAGACTGGAATAACAGAAAGGAAAGTTAAAGTCATATGTGGCTAACATAGCAACGAAATATCCAGGTTAACATTCCTCTAACATAATGTATGTTTCTGGGAAAACATTAAAATGAATTATAAAAAACAGTTGCCAACCATACAGATTGTTCATAAACATGACACAACAGATGCTGATCTTTCAAAGTGCTGACAACCCTAACTTTAAAATAATTTACTGACAGACCTGTCTGGACACAACAATGACCTTTGACATCAGAAAAGTTTAAGACCTTAGAACAGTTGGTATTGGAGCAGCTAAATTCTTAATATATTGAAAAAATTGACCTGTCCTTGGAACTCTGTAATTAATAAGAAATATGGAAAATGGAGAATGGTAACAGATCTAAGAGCTATTAATAAAGTGATTCAATCAATGTGCTCTTTACAGTGTAGAATTCTCATTCACTTCTATATTACATAAAAGATGGACTATTATACTGCTTGATTTAAAAGACTGCTTTTTCACTATACCTTCGCAAGAACACACTGAAGAAAAATTTACCTCCACAGTGCATACTTATAGTATTTCCCAGACTGTCAAAAGATATCAATCGAACATTCTTTCAAAGGAATGTTAAACAATACTACCTTGTCAATATTTTATACAACAACCATTGAAAATCAATCATAATCAGTTTCCTCAATCTATAATTTACAAGTATACAGATGATAAATTACTAGCAAATTCAGTTGCAGATACCTTAAGGAAAAGGCTCGAATAATTAAGAAATCTTTTGCCTTGTTGGAGATTACAAATTGCTCCTGAAAAAAATACAGAGTAGGTTGTATAATTAATGGATTTACAAAAATTCAACCACAGATAGTACATATCAGGAGATACCAATGATGAACATTTCATGATTTTCAAAAATTGCTGGGAGATACTAACTTGTTCCAGCCCACAATTGGATTGACAACCTGAGAACTAAGTAATTTATTTCAAACCTTACAAGGTGATAAGGACTTAAATAGTTCATGAAAATTATCAGCTGAGGCTGAGAGAGAATTAGCTTTGGTAGAAAAGCAGTTACAGAATATGCACCTGAATCATTTGAATTTACAGCTTTATTGTATTGTGGTTATTTTAGCTCCTACACATTCTCCTACTGGAATTCTAGTGCAGTGAGAAGATATTATCTTTCAATGAATATTTTTAAGCACAAAAATAGAGTAAAAAAATAATGACCTATGTAGAAAAGGCTTCTGAATTCATCGTGAAAGGAAAATTAAGACTTCTTCAATTAGCAGAAATAGATCTAGGGAAAATTGCGGTATCTTTTACTAATATTGAAATTTTCTCATTATTGGTAGAAAATGAACATTGGCAAGGTACTTGCAGTATTTTTGAGAGATTATCTACAAATATTGCAAATGTAAGAGAATTCAGTTTATAAAAAGAACCAATTGGAATTTCCTCACATTTTACAGAATAAACCAATTGCTGAAAACCCCTACATTCTATATTGATGTAAACAAATCAGGAAAGGCAGGATATGATTTAAGAAATTTAAGTAAAGTGGATCAAAGGCTTTACGATTCTGTTCAAACTTAGAATGGGTGCTATTATCATGGTACTATTACATTTTCCAATAACTCTTAATGTAATTACTGATTCCCAATATGCAGAAAGAGATCTTTTACTTATTGAAACTGCTGAATTTATTCCAGGTGTTTCAGAATTAACTTCTTTTTTGATTCAGTTACAATAAATAATCAGAAATAGAAATAATCCCTTGTAGATAACATGCATCAGATCCCTTATGGGTCTGACAAGCCCTCTAGCATAAGGTAATGATGAAATTGATCAGCTACTATCATAAATGTGCTTGAAACCTAAGGATTTCATAAAAAAACTCCATGTAAAAAGCTTTTTAAAAAAATCTATCACTTGGCAAAAAGTCAAGGAAAGTATAAGTAAATGTTCTACTTGTTCTTTGTATGACCAACTCCAAGACCTTCAGGAAATGACCCAAATAGTACTCATAGACATGAAATTTGAGAAATGAATGTGTTTCATTTTGTAGAGTTTGGTAAATTAAAATATGTATACCATACCATACACACATATTTGAATTTTTAATGGACAATGGCTTTGTATTCTGAAAATGTTGATTCTGTTATCATACACATATTGAATGGTAGCCATCATGGGAATATCTGTACAAGTTGATGATGACAATGCTCCACCATATGTCTCTAGAAATGAAACAAGTTTTTATATATTATAACATAAAGCATATTACATTTGTTCTATATATTCCTACATGGCAAGCAATTATAGAAAGATCTAATTTCACTCTAAAAGAAAGGGGTAATAAATATCCCAGTTAGAGATTGCACAGTAATTTATTAGCTTTAAAATTTTTAAATGCTAATGTGAAATAAATGACAGTTGCAGAAAGATATTGCATAAGGGGGAAATGCTGAATTAATCAGCTTCTATATGTTAAAGATCTTTTGACCTCAGAATGGAAGCCAGAATATATGTTGCATTTGAGAAGAGGTTATGCTTTTGTTTCCACAGGAGAAGAAAGTGAAGGATACTTTCAAAATTGATATAGATTAGATTCAGACAGGAGAGACCTCTTGATTAAAAGACAATAATTCAACCAACACTGTGACCATTCAATCTAAACTAATTTTTTAGTCTAGTGAATGATTTTCATTTGACCAGATATACCTCCTCAAAAAAGAAAATCTCCAAAGTTAGTGTTAGTACAGGGTTTTGTTTTTGTCTTTCCAGAAGAACAAAGGCATTCAACTAAGGAACCTGATGATCACTTTAAAAATGAGTCATCTGAAGAAAAAGGACAAAGCATCCAGAGAAAATGTCCCAAGTAAAAAGTGAATTGGCCTATTTCATAACACATTTCCAACAAGATAAAATTTCATAAGTCCTCCCATATGTTTTTGTATGCTGTTTTCTACAGACATATAAGTTGAATGGTATTTTTGTGTCCCAGTTTGATTAAAATTTAAAGCTGGCTTTGGATTGGGGGCATGGCTCTCTCCTTTTCTATACCTCAGCATACTTGTTAAAGGAAAATCCAAAATTCCTGTCTCATGTCATAATAGCCACGTGATATGAGACAAAAGTAAAACCAAAATTAAGAGCTATTCTATTGTCACTAATCTTATAATTCTTTGTTTTTATTTTGATTTTTGAAACTTTTTTAAAGCTATAACTATCAGAAAATTTATAATATATATTCATATATACATGTATATGCATATATGTAACATTTACATGAGAGTAATGAAAATATAGAGTACTAAATAATTACAGAAAAAGGTTTCATCTAGCTTCCTGTACATGATGTTTGGTTTGAGTCATTATCAGACAACTAGTAATTAAGTTTTTATACTCTGGATGTACTTAGCAGATTGTGGTCCTTTACCTTTTTCAAGACCTGTTGAATATGATATTTAAATGTTTACGCTGTCTGCAATAAAACATAACCATTCATAACAGCAACTGTTGAAATATTCAAGAGGAGGATGGGGTCACACAAAGAGGATTCCACCTGGAATTTCACATTAGCATTTAAAAATTTTAAAGCTAATAAATTACTGTGCAATCTCTATCTGGGGTCTTTATTACCCCTTTCTTTTAGAGTGAAATTAGATCTTTCTATAATTGCATAACATGTACGAATATATAGAATAATTGTAATATGCTTTATGTTATAATATAAAAAAACTTGTTTCATTTCTAGAGACAGAATGTGGATCATTGTCATCATCAGCAACATCATAAAACTATCAAATAGTACCCAAAAATCAGCTTTGCACTTCAAACTGCTCAGAACTATTTCAAGGTGGCTATATGAGAAGTTCCAGCCTCACAGACTACTTTAGTCAGGATTTGATATAAACCATGCACTTTTCCACTACAGTAAGACTGGAAAACAAATAATACAGCTAGCTCTTTCAAAACCTGACAGTAATCCCAATTGTTTTCAGGGTCCCCTATAGATGCTGTCATGCCTAGAAAACAGGGATTAAATTTAGGAATATGATGCCCACATTCTCAAGAGGTGGGGTGGGTGGGTTGGTCATTCAGTGGGTTATGGATAGTTGTTACCATTTAGAGGGTTTGATTAAAATCTGTTATTGGCAACGGTCAGGGGAAAAAAATGCTTAGCAAAGGAGATGAGATTCAAAGATGTTATTCTAAAAAGAAAATGTTAGAACATCTTATACAAATGTTTCTACTCCTGTGTAAGGGACTGTGCCCATGCAGCTCATTTATCAGTATAATATAATATTTCAGTGCTTGAAAAATATTTGTTTCTAACTATATTATTAAAATCTTTTTTGAAAGTAATTTTATTAAACTATAAAAGGTTCCATTTCCGCCCCTCCTCCCACCACCCTCCCACTCACCCCAATCCTGCTCCTCCTCCCTTTCCTTCCTTAAGAGCAGTGAGGGTTTCCTGCCCTGTGAGAAGTTCAAGTTCCTCCCTCCTCCCTCCAGGTCCAGGAAGCTGAGTGTCCAGACAGACTGAATCAGCAAAATCCAGTATATGCAGAGGAAACAAGTCCCAGTGTCATTGTCAATGGCTTTTCAGAAAGACTCCAGGCCAGCCACATTCAGAGAATCCGGCCACATTCAGAGAATCTGGTTGGATTGCGTCTTCGTTCAGTCCCAGTCCAACTGGCCTTGGTAAACTCTCATTAGATCCGTCCCCTTGTATGAGTGGGTGATCGCATCCCTCGCAGTCCTTATTTCCTTTTTCATTTTCTTCCTCCATCTGCTCCTCTGGACCTTGGGGGGCTCAGTCCGGTGCTCCAATGTGGGTCTCCGTCTGTATCGCCATCCATCATCGGATGAAGGTTCCCTCTGGTCTTGCCTTCTTTGCTCACGTTCCCTTTCCTTCTGCTTCTCGTTTGGACCTAGGGAGTTAAGTCCAGTGTTTCAATGTGGGTCTCTGTCTCTATCTCCATCCATCGCCAGATGAAGGTTCTATGGTGATAAGCAAAATATTCATCAGTATGGTTATGGGCCTAGGCCGGTTCAGGCACCCTCTTCTGTCCAGAGAACATTCTGGGGATCTCTCCTTGGACCTGGGATCCATTTATAATCAAGTCTCCTATAAACCCTAAAATGAATCCCTTAGTTGAAATATATTCTTCCCTGATCCCATATCCATCCTTCCTCCCTCCCCCATCCCAGTCCACCGAACTTTCCCCATTCCTCCCCTACTCCCTTCTCACTAACCCTCTCCCCTTCCAACAACCCTCCCACCCCCCCCCCCATGCACCCGAGGTTACCTGGCACTCTTGTCTATTTCCAATCTCCAGGCAGATAGCTACATGATTTACATCAGGTTCACCTTCTTATTTAGCTTCTCTAGGATTACGAATAATAGGCTCAAAGACTTTAATTATGGTGAGAATCCACATATGAGTGGATCCTCCATCCCACCCATCCCATTCCCCCAAGCTCTCCTGAATCTTCCCCTTCTCCCTTCTCTCTACCCATCTCCCCTTACATCCACTCCCCCGAAACCCCCGAGCACCCAAGTTTTGCCTGGCAAACTTGTCTACTGCCAATATCCAGGAGGATAACTATAGGATTTTCTTTGGGTTCACCTTCTTATTTAGCTTCTCTAGGATCACTAATTATAGGCTCAATGCCTTTAATTCTAGCTAGAATCCACTTATTACTGAGTACATACCATATTTCTATTTCTGGGTCTGGGTTACCTCACTCAGTAAAGCGTTTTCTGTTTCCATCCATTTGCATGCAAAATTCAAGATGTCATTGTTTTTTACCACTGGGTAAAACTCCAATGTGTATATGTTCCACACCTTCTTTAACCATTCTTCTATTGAGGGGTACCTAGGTTGTTTCCAGGTTCTGGCTATTACAAATAGTGCTGCTATGAACATAGTTGAACAAATGCTTTTGTAGTATGATAGGTCATCTCTTGGGTATATTCCCAAGAGTGGAATTGCTGGATCCTGAGGGAGGTTGACTCCCAGTTTCCTGAGAAACCATGACACTGATTTCCACAGTGGCTGCACAAGTTTGCATTCCCACCAACAATGGATGAGTGTTTCTCTCATTCCACATCCTCTCCAGCATAGGCTATCATTGGTGTTTTTGAGTTTAGCTATTCTGACAGGTGTAAGATGATATCTCAAAGTTGTTTTGATTTGCATTTCCCTGATTGCTAAGGAGGTTGAGCATGACTTTAAGTGCCTTTTTGCCATTCGAAGTTCATTTGTTGTGAATTCTCTGTTCAGTTCAGTACCCCATTTTTTAATTGGGTTAATTAGAGCTTTAGTGTCTAGTTTCTTCAGTTCTTTGTATATTTTGGAGATCAGACCTTTGTCTGATGAGGGATTTGTGAAGATCTTCTCCCAGTCGGAAGGTAGCCTTTTTGTCTTACTGACAGTGTCCTTAGCTTTGCAGAAGCTTCTCAGTTTCAGTAGCTCCCATTTATTCATTGTTTCTCTTATTGTCTGTGCTCCTGGGGTTCTGCTTAGGAAGTGGTCTCCTGTTCCTATATCTTGTAGACTATTTCCCACTTTCTCTTCTATCAGGTTCAAAGTGGACGGATTAATGTTGATGTCTTTAATCCATTTGGACCTGAGATTTGTGCATGGTGATAGATATGGATTTATTTTCCTTCTTCTACAGGTTGACATCCAGTTATGCCAGCACCATTTGTTAAAGATGCTTTCCTTCTTCCATTGTATACCTTTAGCTCCCTTGTCAAATATCAGGTGTTCATACGTTTGTGGGTTAATACCCGGGTCTTCTATTCGATTCCATAGGTCGACTTCTCTGTTGTTATGCCAGTACCAAGCTGTTTTCAACACTGTTGCTCTGTAATAGAGTTTGAAGTCAGGGATGGTAATGCCTCCAGAAGTTCCTTTATTGTATAAGATTGTTTTGGCTATCCTGGGTTTTTTGTTTTTCCATATAAACTTGATTATTGTTCTCTCAAGGTCTGTGAAGAAGTTTGATGGGATTTTGATGAGAATTGCATTGAATCTATAGATTGCTTTTGGTAGAATTGCCATTTTTACTATGTTGATTCTCCCAATCCAAGAGCAGGGGAGGTTTTTCCATTTTCTGGTATCCTCCTCAATTTCTTTCTTCAAGGATATAAGTTCTTGTCAAATAGGTCTTTCACTTCCTTGGTTAGAGTTACCCCAAGATATTTTATGCTATTTGTGGCTATCATGAAAGGTGATGTTTCTCTGATTTCCCTCTCTGCTTCTTTATCCTTTGTGTATAGGAGGGCAACCGATTTTTTGCAGTTGATCTTCTATCTTGCCACATTACTAAAGGTGTTTATCAACTGTAGGAGTTCTTTGGTAGAGTTTTTGGCGTCGCTTATGTACACTATCATATTGTCTGCAAATAACGAAAGTTTAACTTCATCCTTTCCAATTCGAATTCCCTTGATCCCCTTATGTGGTCTTATTGCTATTGCTAGAACTTCAAGCACTTTATTGAAGAGGTATGGAGAGAGTGGACAGCCTTGTCGTGTTCCTGATTTTAGTGGAATGGCTTTGAGTTTCTCTCCGTTCAATTTGATGTTAGCTGTCCGCTTGTTATATATTGCTTTTATTATATTTAGGTATGATCCTCGTATACCCAATCTCTCCAACACCTTTATCATAAAGGGGTGTTGAATTTTGTCAAATGCTTTTTCAGCATCCAATGAAATGATCATATGTTTTTTTTCTTTCAGTTTATTTATATGCTGGATTATATTGATAGATTTGCGTATGTTGAACCAGCCCTGCATCTCTGGGATGAATCCTACTTGATCATAATGGAAAATTTTTCTAATGTATTCTTCGATTAGGTTTGCCAGTATTTTATTGAGTATTTTAGCGTCATTGTTCATGAGTGAGATTGGTCTGTAATTCTCTTTCTTGGTTGTGTCTTTGTGCGGTTTTGGTATCAGGGTAACTGTAGCTTCATATAAAGAGTTTGGCAATGATTCTTCTCTTTCTATATTGTGAAATACATTAAGGAGTATAGGTATTAACTCTTTCTGGAAATTCTGGTAGAATTCTGCATTGAAACCATCTGGACTTGGGCTTTTTTTGGTCGGGAGGTTTTTGATAACAGCTTCTAATTTTTCGTGACTAACAGGTCTATTTAGATTGTTTACCTGGTCTTAATTTAACTTCGGTAAATGGTATTTATCTAAAAACCAATCCATTTCTTGTACATTTTCCAACTTTGTGGCATATAAACTCTCGTAGTAAGATCTAATGATTCTCTGAATTTCCACTGTGTCTGTTGTTATGTTCCCATTTTCATTTCTGATCTTATTAATTTGAGTGTTCTCTCTCTGCCATTTGATTAGTTTGGCTAGGGGTTTGTCAATCTTGTTGATTTTCTCCAAAAACCAACTTTTTGTTTTGCTGATTTTTTGGATTGTTTTCTGTATTTCTATTTTGTTGATTTCAGCCCTCAGTTTGAATATTTCCAATCTTCTACTCCTCCTGGGAAAGTCTGCTTCTTTTTTTTCCAGAGCTTTTAGGTGTGCTGTTAAGTCTCCCATGTGTGCTTTCTCCGTTTTCTTTAATTGGGCACTTAGTGCTATGAACTTTCCTCTTAGCACTGCTTTCATTGTGTCCCATAGGTTTGAGTATGTTGTGTCTTTATTTTCATTAAATTCAAGGAAGACTTTAATTTCTTTCTTTATTTCTTCCTTGACCCAGGGATGATTCTGTAGTTGACTGTTCAACTTCCACGCGTTTGTAGGCTTTCTGGTGTTCGAATTGTTATTGAATTCTAACTTTATTCCGTGGTGATTCGACAAGACACAGGTGATTACTAATATTTTTTTGTATATGTGAAAGTTTGCTTTGTTACCGAGTATGTGGTCAATTTTTGAGAAGGTTCCATGAGCTGCAGAGAAGAAGGTATATTCTTTCCTTTTTGGGTGGAATGTTCTATAGATATCTGTTAAGTCCATTTGATTCATTACCTCTAGTAATTCTCTTATTTCTCTGTTGAGTTTCTGTTTGATTGACCTGTCCATTGGTGAGAGAGGTGTGTTGAAGTCTCCTACTATTAGTGTGTGTGGTTTGATGACTGCCTTGAGTTCTAAATGTTTTTCTTTTACATAGTGGGGGCTTTTATATTAGGGGCATAGATATTCAGGATTGAGACTTCCTCCTGATGAATTGTTCCTGTTATGATTATAAAATGTCCATCTCCATCTCTTCTGATTGATTTTAGTTTGAAGTCAATTTTGTTAGATATTAGAATGGCCACACCAACTTGTTTCTTACGTCCATTTGCTTGGAAAACCTTTTCCCAACCCTTTACTCTGAGTAGATGTCTATCTTTGTGGTTGAGGTGTGTTTCTTGTAAACAGCAGAATGTTGGATCCTGTTTTCTTATTCAGTCTCTTAGTCTGTGTTTTTTTATAGGTGAGTTGAGTCCATTAATATTAAGTGATATTAATGACCAGTGGTTGTTGACTTCGGTTATTATTTGTGTGTGTGTGTGTTTGTGTGTGTAGTAGCATTTATGTGTTTCTCTTCTTTGAGTTGAGGTTATGAAGGGTCGCTAGATGTCTGAGTTATTGTAGGCAGTGTTGGCAATGTTGGATTCCTTGGGTTGCGATTTTCCTTCTATTACTTTCTATAAGGTTTGATTTGTGGCTACGAATTGTTTAAATTTATTTTTATCCTGGAATATTTTGTTTTCTCCGTTGATAGTGAATGATAGCTTGGCTGGGTATAGTTGTCTGGGTTTGCATCCATGGTCTCTTAGTTTCTGCAGTACCTCTATCCAGGATCTTCTGGCTTTCATGGTTTCCATAGAGAAGTCTGGTGTAAGCCTGATAGGTTTACCTTTATAGGTCACTTGACCTTTTTCCTTTGCAGCTCTTAATATTCTTTCTTTAATCTTGATGTTTTGTGTTTTGATTATTATATGGCGAGGGGAATTTTTTTCTTGACCCAGTCTATTCGGTGTTCTGTATGCTTCTTGAACCTTCATAGGAATATCGTTCTTTAGATTGGGAAAGTTTTCTTCTATAATTTTGTTAAATATATTTTCTAGGCCTTTATCTGCAGTTCTTCTCCTTCTTTAATCCCTATTATTCTTAGATTTGGTTTTTTTATTGTGTCCCAGATTTCCTGAATGTTTTGTGAAGAGAATTTGTTGGATTTGACGTTTTCTTTGACCAGAGCATTTATTTTCTCTATGGTATCTTCAGAATCTGAGATTCGTTCTTCTATCTCTTGTATTCTATTGGTTATGCTTGATTCTGTAGTCTCCGTTCGTTTACCTATGTTTTCCATATCCAGCCGGTTTTCGGTTTGTGTTTTCTTCATTGTCTTCATTTCAGTTTTCAATTCTTGGACTGTTTCCTTTACCTGTTTGATTGTATTTTCTTGGTTTCTCAGGGTATCATTCATGGATTTACTTATTTCTTCAAACTTTTTGTTATATTTCTCATTCATTTCTATACTCATTTCTTCAAACTTTTTGTTATACTTCTCATCCAATTCATATCCTGTTTAAGGGACTCTATTGCTTTCATAATGACACTTTTTCCCACTTCTTCTGGGTTAGAATGTTCAAATCCTTCTATTGTAGGGTCGTTGGGAACTGGTGTTTTCATGTTTTTTTTTCAGATTGTTGGAGGAGGTCTTGCCTTGGCGTCTGCCCATCTCTTCGTTCAAATGCTCTCTATTGGAACTTCTGGTACCAGGTCAGATTCCCTTGTTGAGCAGGGAATTCACTGATAGAATGCCTACCTTTCCTCAGGCAGTCTATTGAAGCACAGGCACTCCCTCTTTCCGGAATGCGCCTACAGAGCAGGCCCAGCATGCAAGGCAGCTGAGCTGGGGAAATTTTATGGCCCCAGTGGGAAGGGAGAAATATAGGATTTTGTACCTGGATGGAAGCTGGGATGGCAGGCGGGAGAGCTTAGCAGGGTGGAGCCAGCACTGCAGGGTGACCTGGGAGTCTATGGGGTCAGGGAAAGTCCTAGCTCCTCCTTGCAGGGCCCCTGCAGCGGGCCCGAAGCAAACTCACCCCTCCGATGGCCCTCTGGATGAAAGCTGGGATGGCTGGCGGGAGAGCTTAGCAGGGTGGAGTCAGCAGAGCAGGGTGACCTGGGAGTCTATGGGTTCGGGGAAAGTCCGAGCTCCTCCTCGCAGAGCCCCTGCCGCGGGCCTGAAGCAAACTCACCTCTTCTATGGCCTTCTGAATCTGAAAAATATTTTTATCAAAATATTTAGAATAATAGAGAAATGAAGGTAAGTAATTAGTCATCTATTATTATCAAACTTGTAGTCATGTTTGGTTTGTTTTCAGTGTCAAACAGAGATATATTTGACATAGACATGTCAGCTTCAAACACTTCAAAGTCTACAGAATATGGAATGTAAGCTGCTTTAACAATATAAGACCGTTTGTGACAATGAAACATGTCTGCTTCTGGCAGCACCAATATACTTCAGAGAAGATGAGAGACATCAAAGAAATTCCATATGGAGTTTTCTTTCATTATGACAAAAGTTAGCCACTAGACAAGTAACTGTTCTTGCTTCAACTGCTGACAGTATGCTGTTCATGTTGGACAAGAAGGACATTAAAGTAAGTGACTGTGAAACTTTACTAAGACAAGGCAGGACAGTCCTTCAGAAATTTTGCTCCAAAGAGAAGTGTGTCAAATATTCTCAGTCTGTAAGCCAAAAATGGATGCCCCAACAATACAAAGTAACCTTTTGTAACTGTCCAGGAAGCCAACTGTTTGCCATTTCATAAATTTGGTAGTTGTTTACTCTGCATTTTATAGTTTCTCAGGTAATATTTATATCCTTCTTGGGTCTCTGATGGAGTTGAAGACTAAATAGTTATAGTTTTCCTTATGACCAAATTTCTAAGAGAAACTCACCAAAGAGGTGTTAATTGTATAACTTTGAAATACAAAAAAATAAGATAGTTTGGGGTTGGTAATCCAAGTTAGGATCTAAAGTGAATTAGACACAATACTTGGGACTCACCTTCAGATGAGTAATAGATAGATGAGAATAGATAATGGAGCATTTTCTCTGAATTTACAAAATGCAAATGGACTAGACATAGTTAATATAATTCTTATATATCTTATGTATATATATTTGTATATAACTATTCTACTTATTGTGTAATATTTCTTATGCTATTTTAAATCTTCCCTTTTTATTTAGAGAAAAGGAAGAAATATTGTGTGATACTTTGATTACATTCTGAAAATAACATTTGCTTTGAGTCAGAGTGCAGAGCTAGCCACTAGCTGACCAAAATTTACCACAGAGGTCTTGAAGGACTGAGGACAGATAGGGTACAGGAAGTCATAATGTGGGGCAGAGAGAGGATCTCAGTCTTTTGAACTGAGGACTGGAAGAGATAGGAGGTCAACTGGTGGCTTCTCCATTGCTTCTCTGATCATTCAGGTTCTTACCCCAATACCTGACTGAAAAACTTAAGAGTAAAAAGGCTGGTGACCGTGTTGCAACCACCAGAAAGCAAAGAAATATAATAGCTCAGCTCATTTTTGTTTGTTTTTATTCCCAGATCATAAACATCTTTTTTCCTTCTATTCCTATTTTAGATGCTTCTGCCCATTTCAGTTCACCTCATCTATGTGAACTCCCACAGGCCTGCTCAATGTGTGTTTCCTAGGTGATTCTTACTCCTGTCAAATTACCAATATTAATCATGGTTTAAAGGGAAATCAAAAGCACACATTTGGTGTTTGAATTAAAAAAACCTCTATATTAAAAGTATAAATACAGCCGGGCGGTGGTGGCACACGCCTTTAATCCCAGCACTCAAGAGGCAGAGGCCGGCTGATCTCTGTGAGTTCGAGGCCAGCCTGGTCTACAAAAGCTACTTCCAGGACAGGCTCCAAAGCCACAGAGAAACCCTGTCTCGAAAAACCAAAACCAAAAAAAAAATTATAAATATAGGCTCTAAATCCTTATTACCTACATAACATACGTACTTAATAGATTTCATTGAAATATGTTTCTAGTGTTACAGATTGAAATAGCAATCTATTAAGTTATTAATTCTATATGAATATATATTTATAAAACTATAGAACTTGATTTTATATATGTATATAAATTACATTCAACTTTCATAATTAATGCTGAACCAAAAACTCATACATATTCCCATGTATTTCCATCTTGATGGGATCACATAGTGCTTGATCTGTGTTGTATTTTTTCTCCTGCTTCATTGTTGCAATTTGAATGCTAAAATTGCACCCTGTCTCCCAATGAGGATGTGAAGGACACCAATTGATAAACAATT
Source organism: Myodes glareolus (assembly GCF_982192425.1). Lineage (NCBI taxonomy): Eukaryota > Metazoa > Chordata > Mammalia > Rodentia > Cricetidae > Myodes > Myodes glareolus. The sequence continues at coordinate 75,094,300 of NC_142037.1, read as the reverse complement.
TAGGAGAATATGCTCATATAAATAATACATTCAGCTGATGAAGACTCTGTAAAGGAAACTCTAATGAAAACTACAGCTTCAGACAGCTCTATGTTTCTGGGAAACTAAATAAGCTGGCTATACTTTGAGCCGTTGCAGCTAATTAGACATCTGTTGAAAGCACAGCAGAGTAGAAGACAGTATGTTTCAAATATTTTGCATTATGCAGATGACAGAATCTTTAATAAAGCAAGCAACAAGGGGACAAAGCTAATATTTTATTGACAATTAAATATGAATAATTTTCTTGTAAGGAACACAATTCAGAAAATCAGTAATAAGCAAGCAGGGAGCATCTATAAAAATAGATTTTTTAGTAAAAGAAATAGAAAATAATAATTAACTTCAAGAAAACAATGCTTCTAGTAAATCAGAGATATATTTATGTCATTCTAAAAATAAGAAGCTGAAAAAATTAAACAGTGTGATGATTGAAAAGTTAATTTAAAATTAGTGTGAGAAGAAAATAAGTATTCTAAATATTCATTTCCCTATATAAAATACATAGTATGCATAGACATAAATACATGCTCTAGGAACATAAATTTTATCTCTATATTTTATCTGTATATATGTATATGTACACATGCTCACACACATATATGTACAGATACAGAAATTCATCACATGTTAAACAGTCTATTCAGTGAGAGAAGTACAAGGTCTTTTCTTTGCTGTCCTTAAAATATTGACATATTCTATGATGTAGAGTTTCACTTTATTTCTCATGATACTTTTTACATGAGCAATATTTATGTATGATGTTTGTCAGGCAATAAGTCTCCTGTGATGAAGAGACTGTGAACTATAATAATGTTGACCTTGGCAGTTTCTGACTACTCTGCAGTCTAAATTGCAATTATTGAGCATATGAGATGACCTAAGATTTTATGCAATGATTCTCTTGACTCTTTCGCAGTAATGGTTAACTTTATTTTCTTTTCTCCACAGTATAAGGTTGTTCATTTTCCCACATACCCAGCCACACATTAAAGTCTTTCCAACACTTACTCCTCCCAATGGAAACCTTGTCAACAATCCTCCCGCGACACATTCCTGCATCATCTTACATGAGACTGACTGAGATTAAATAGAGTTGCTTGCATGAGCATGAATAGGAAGTTATTTACTTGAATTGTTTTGAATATGAGAAAATTTATTTTTCTTTTATCTTTGTCATGTTTTTGTCAAATTTTCTAAGCTCAATAAAATATCTTACTTTTTATATGCCATGGAAAATTCTTGTACTCCATATTTTATTTTTATTTTATTTAAATTTGCCTAATATTCTCTATTTTAATAACACTTTTATTTTTAAACCTCTATTTGACAATTACATAGTTGATTTTATTATTTTCTTATTATTATCAGTCTTCAAATTTTGTGTCATATTGAATCTCACAATCTTCATTGTGCATAAAAGTTTCTTTCTTTAAGGATATTATGCTTATTAATCCTTTTAGGTAATTATCTCTCAATATTGCTAGCACAAGAGGGATCCTAAAATATAAATTAGTATACTGAGATATCTTTGTCATCACATTTTTATTTTATTCAAACAAAGAAATAAATGCTGATATATTTCAGGGTTAATCATGTATCTGACAATACATGGAAATTAAGTCTATACAAGCAGGATTTTAGTTTCAAATATTTAGTTGGTAAATGTCCACTCATCTTTTCTTCTCTTTTGCCCACACATGAATGTACCTCACACATTGATTATTCCCTCATGCGTGAGGAGACTGAAGATCCACACACCTCTGCCATCAAACGAGAATACTTGATAAAATAGTCATACTCCACTAGCCCCATTCTCTTGCCCTATCACCTCATTTCCACATGACCTTAGGAGACCAGCTGTAAAGTCCAAGGGTTTATTCCCATCATATTTTAATTTCCAAACAATGTGGGCTATGAATAAAATAATAAAAGCATTTAATGTCATAAAATACATAAATTTCACAGATTTCATAAGGCTAATATTGATAACAAATCATTCATCACTTTATTAGCTAAAAATAACAACCTCTCGAGATAAATCAGGAACGACTCACTCAAACTGCGTATACCCAAAGAGTCACAAGGATTTCAAAAACCTCTCACCCATCTATTCTGACATCACACGTTTCTAGTGACCCTCGTAAAAAACAATGTTCATGTGATGTGTAGCCATCACAATAAAAATATTTTCTATATGCATATAAAATATCACAAAGAAACACGGTTTCACATAACTTGTATATGACATTGCACAATTAAGCAAAGAATCCAAAGGTTTGCAGTGTTTTCTTATCTAAGATGCTAGGCACATCCTTTGATAAAATACCCATACCCTCCTGCCTTTAAATGCTCTTCCACACCATTCTGGCAATAGCATTCATGGTTACTCCACCCTTCCATTTGTTAAAAAATAAGGTGCTATGCTTTCTCATCTAGATTGCTTTTTCTTCTTTATTTAAATGTATCCCTCTCACTGTTTAAACACAATGTAATTTGATCTTTCTAGATAAGAAAAAAGATCACAAAAAGCTTATTTTATTTCAGTTTCCTTGTTAGTGTATTTTATTTCTCTCCTTCCCTAGCACACACTTGTGTATGGGTATGTCCATAATTTATAACCTTCAATTCTTGTAAAACATGTAGTATCTCTGTTATCTTTACTAATATAGCTATATAATATGTATTTCTTCCGAGAAAGATGAAGTAGAATGATGTACCAAAGTCGTCAACTAGCTTAATTTCCTATTTTTCTTTTATCAGAAATATATTTTTTTCTCATTACAAATGCATGAGAAGACTGAATATTTCCATAAGTATTGATTATATATTTACTTCCAATACACAAAATAGAGGACAATTAAAATACAAATCAAAATACTAATAGAGTCTCATAAGAAATAAGAAATAAAAGGAATACAACTTACATGTCTCGTATATCTATCATTTTGAGTAGTCATATGTAACATACTTTCAGAAATATATACATCTTGTAACAAACAGTTAAAGGTGTGTGTGTCTTCGGAGTGCAACCTCAGTGAATCCCACTGTTTGTTCAGAATGTCATCTCATTAACATAACTTGTGAGAACATAGAGTTTCCATTTCTTTCTTAGTATCTAATTATGGTAAACACAGTAAATATGCACATCACTAATTTTATGACAAATTTTGCCTCATAATCCTTGGGGTCAGATTGGTGAGTTACATTGTGGACAAAAGGTAGAGGACATAAAGTGTATTATCTTAGGTAAACACAGAAAATCCTATTGACAGTTTTCTCTAAACTGTTTCAGGAAAGCCCAAAGCAACTATTCTCACAGCAGTGAAAGTACTTCTTGGCACACAGCAGAGCTCAACTTCTAAGGTGTTTTGTAGAATGGAAGTGAAGACTACAGGGACCTGGAGGAATCTCCTAGTTTCTGACACAGCAGACGGAACCCCTGTTACCGACAAGAGTTGGAAGAAAGGAAAATTTATGTCACATTTTCAATGTCACAACCTTGGACAACTCAAAGCAGTTAAGCTCTCCAGATGGGCACCTGGGATAAAGCGATGGAACACTACCAACAGAAGAGTCTAGTCTCCACAAGGAGGCATTACAAAGGCAAAAATCTGCTACCAAACAGAGTACAAGCTTGTTCAAACAAACAGCAAACCTGTTGAAAATACCCAGGATATAAGGAAACCTAGGAGGAGGACATGTGTGGTTTGAAAATGTTGGACAATTGTAGATACCCACATTTGTAGATATCTACAAAATGTAGATATTTGTCATTGTTAGAATAAGTTAAAATGTTATTTATAGAATATTAATGCTTATTTTGGGTAAATTTTTGTGTAAGACAAAAAGCTGTGAAGAAATCAAAGGGACATTGATAAAGTTTCGTTTTGGTTTTAGTTTCCTTTCCTATAGCTCTGATACAATGATCTCACAAGAGCATTGTGTCTGTTTCACAGTTTCATTTGATATTCCAGACCGAGTGGGGAGACAAGGCGGAAGAACTTGAAAGGGTCATGTTTGCAATCAAGTGCAAAGTAAAGATGAATGCAAACATGGTGATGGTCACCTGATTATAGACTTTTCATTCAGTCTCAGGTCAAAGCCATGAAACGGTGCCACTCAATCAAGGTGGGTCTTATCACCTAATTCACTCAAATGAGAAAATATGTCATAGATAAGGCTACAAAACAATTTGTTAAGATATTTCTTCATTTAGTTTCTTCTCTAGTGTTTCTAGATTGTGTCAAGTTGCCTAAACTCATCATTTTAGATGTCTACAAATTATATTTGTACATTTACCTATGTGATGCAGATTTAAAAACTCAAATCAATGCATGTACAATCATGTTTGCCCTCTGAGAAATACTCAGAGTAGGACCAAGCTCTTGAAGTACCCAATGTTAACTCAGAAGATTAATTTGAAAGATCTTTGACGGGATTGATATTAAACAAAATAAATTTTTCAAAATGTAACTAACTATAAAAAAATAAAAATTTAACTATAATGAGGGAAAATCTATTCAAAATAGGTATAGGCTACAGGATAAAGAGAAGTGTGATAGAAGCAGCAGCATTAACTCTGGGCTTTTTCAACCTGACATTGAAGAAAGAAATTACTACCCTTCAAATGAAAGAGGCTCTGCTATGTGGAAGAGATTGACTGAACTGAGTTTGAGAAAAGGTATTGATGTCTATTCGTAGCTATTGAAGGAATTTCACTGCAATGGGGGAAATGACGAGCAAAAGAGGGAAATGTTCTAAGGCAATTACTTAGAACTTCATTTCCTTTAATGTAATCACAAAGTAAGAAGAACCGAAATGAGAACAACATGCAGTGACTTTCAAAACCTAAGGAAAGAACAAGCAAAACCACAGAGCAGTTAAATCTAAATAGGCATGAAATACTATGGGAATCTGCTCCTCAGGCTAAGGACTTTTACTTGAGACATGTTTGTAATGCTAAATCTGTATCATTTGCTATTAAACGTTCTACTATTAGGAATGCATAAAATCCATTAGAGTGGATTGAAAGTTCAATTGGGCCAAATCAAACTGCAAAATTATCGAAAGTGAACTCCTTCTTTTCAATTTAAAAAGCCAATAATAAATAAAAGTTGTAGTTTTATTAATATTTACAGAATTTCATACATCTTTTTGATCATGTTCACACTTCTTCCAAATCCACAAACACATCCTAATACTTAAAATGTCAGGTCCTTCATTTTAAGTTTAATAAACCACAATTTTTGAAAAATTATTATACTTGTGGGTATGGGTCCATCCACTGGGGTGTGGGAGACTTTTCAGGGCCACACTGACTTTCCTTGGACCAAACGACTTTCTCCATCACTCCTCAGCTAGGATCAGAGACACATGGTCTCCTTCCCACTGTGTAAGGTCTAATTTGACCAGCTTGTGCAAGTGTCTGTCGATTTCAGGCAATGGAATCTTTTGTTACTTCATGAGCACGGCAGTTCTGCCATGTTCAGAGGATGCTGCTTCACTGTGATCCTCCCTGACCTCCGATTTTTGTAATATTTCTATCCTCTTCCACCATGGTCTCTGAGCCTTGAGGATGTGATCCATTTATAAACGAGCAGATCACAGTTGTTTTCTGCATTTTGGCCATTGTCTATTTCTGCAGTTACCACAATCAGTAGTATACAAACAAACATCTTTGATGAGTTATGAGACCTTCATTAAACTTTGGGGAGGGAGATCTGGATTTAGAGGACAATGCAATACTGTAGCCATAGCAAACTGGTCAGAAGTTCATACCTAGGGCCTGTGAGCTCCTCAAACATTAGTTCTTTGTTAGGTTTGCATTACCAGACATGTGTTTCCTCCTGTAGATTATGGGTACTTTTGAAGTTTACTAAATGCATTTTGCATTATGACTTATATGGCTATAAATCTGTGGGGCAAGGGGATGGAATGTGGTGGTTTTATTTGATATGGCTCCATAAACTCATAGAGAACAGCACTATTAGGAAGTCTGAGCTTGTTGGAGTAGGTATGGCCTTGTTGCAGAAAGTGTGTCACTTTGGAGATAGGCTTTGAGGTATTATATGCTCAAGCCAGGCCCAATACGTTAGTCTACACTGTTGTTGCCACTGAGTCAAGATCTAGACCTCTCAGCTCCTTCTCCAGCACCATGTCTGGTGTTGCAGGTCACCATGTCCCACCACGATGACAACAGACTAGACCTCTGAAACTGTAATCTAGGCTTAATTAAATGTTTTCATTTATTAGACTTTCCAGGGCCATGCTGTCTCTTCACTGCAATAAAACCTTATCTAATATGCGAGAAAAGAAGGCAGAAAATATAGCTTTAGGTAAAAAAAAGTAGTCATTTCAGAGGCTGGGGAGCTTTGTCAAGTAAATTCAGCAATATTTCAAATTTCAAAGATGACATTTTAAGGTAAATATAACATATAGTTTTATTTTACACATTTGGAAGGATTTGAGGCATAGACTACTTTAAAAAAAAAAACCTCACACAATATCCTATTTACCAAATCATGAATCTGTAGCTCTATAGCCCAATCTGTAATTTAAGAAGTAGTTCCCTTATAAGAAGCAATATAGCATGGACAAAGGTTATGTTTATCAACCAATTGAGCGTATAGCATTCTTTTCTTATCACTGATTTCTCTAATTTATTCTTAGAATTTTAACTGCTGAGAGAAAGTAGCAGGCAGGGTATCATTAAGCTCCTCTCGGCTCTGCAACATATGGCCGGATGAGCACCATCTGGTCAAAACATCCCGAATGAAAAACTTCCCTGGCACAGCGTTTGTGGGATATTGGCTGCTGGACTAAATGGTATTAAGCTAGGCTATGTTTAAAATGCCCTATCAGTTAGTAGAATGTTGTGACACAGCACCACATTTGGCCTTATTAAAATTTTCTAATTCAAAACACTGGAAGGCTTTGGATACAAATGACAGAAACCTAAAGTGGGTCAACTCATTCTTTACTGTCTTGGTGCATGGAATGTGTATGGGACTTGTTAGCATTTGCTAAATTCAACATATTCATAATACCCACAAAATGAACATGGAAATTTTATGTATGCTATTGCTTCTCAGAATAATAGTATACTGGAGAGTAAAATTTTCTCAAAAAAGTAATTTCCAGAATGTTGTTTGTGAGAATGATTTTTTTGAGATGACAAAAGTGAAAACACATTTATACATTGAATATAACATGCATTACATTTTATATGCATTCTAGAAAAGAGAAATTGTTGTATCTCAATAATCTTAAATAATAAAAATAGTCTGTGTGTAAACACCAACAATTCTTGCACTGTTTATTAGCTGGAATTCTTGTCAATCAATACTTAGTCCTCTATTCGCATAGTTCTGTAGAAACACCAGTGTATATCCTATTGCCTTCAACTTAAGAGTTCAACATGTTCCTTGGAATAATGTTCTTTTAGTTAAAATTTAGCAAGCTCCTGGAAATAAATTACATACAAAAATATAAATGAGAACATTTAGAGAAATCTATTTGCCAGGTGTTCCCCCTTCAGCCAAGAGTGGTTTGAATTTTCACCTCTCTTCAGCTGCCCTTTATGTGTAGTTTTCTGTACATGTCCTGGATGTCACAATTGCATTCACTTGCTTCCTGATTCTCTGTATTACTAAAATTGAAAATTGTAATTTCTTTCAATATCCTGCATTGGAATTTATTTATATTAATTGAGCTATTGCTTCTTTCTGAATCTTATGATTTTATATTTTATATTAATGGTTCTGTGATATTTATGTTCAGTACCATTTGACAAAATGCAAAATTCATGCTTTTTCATGAGTAATTTGAAGTATATATGTCTATCTAAACATATAATCCATAGACTTATATGTATTATATATGAAATAGAGGTAAAAAATAATAATCCAATTTTATGTTTTTCTAAATCTGTGTTATTTTACCGTCATTTCTTCTATGTATGTGTAGGCGTCCATCCCTCCACCTCAATTAAGACTGGACTATTTCACCTATTTCCTCCCTCCAAATGACTTTTATGCTTCTATTACCTGCCAATTTATTAAAGCAGCACAATTTATAAATGCATTTTAAATAGTGCACTCATAAATAAGTGTAGCTCTCAGCCCTCATCAAAAATTTTTTTCTTTGCAAAAGAAAGGGATCATTACAGAGCCACACCTATTCACAATTCATACAGCAAATGACCACTGTAGATCTGAAGGATAGGATGTACACCTACTATCTATACTATGTGTCCTGGACCTAATGATCAAGCAAAATCTGGAAAAAGGAAAAGATTGTCAGAGCCACAGAACCAAGAGAGACACTGTGACAGTATATCTTCTGGACATTACAAAGAAGTTCCTGCATGATTTCTCTAGTGATTTGGTTTATGACTGCATAAACAAATAACGAACAAGTTAACTAAAGAAAACTATGGATTGTTGAAAGCATGGGAGAGACTTTGCCCCAGGGACAGTCTTCCTAATTTGTTGACCAACACCAAACATAACTGAAGGTGAATTTCACTCAATATATTTACAGTGCAATTTGTTAATTACCTAATTTATGTGAAACACACAGAGAAAGAGACTAACATAAAAATGGTTTAAGTAGTGTTCACTACTTTAAATCAAAAACTACAAATAATATCAAAGTATTATTTAAGCAGCTTTTAAGCATGTCTTAGATAGCACAATAGGAAACTAGAGAGTGAGGAACATTATGGATTGGAGTCCATTAACACATGATCAACTTCAAGTTGAGTTCTGATGGACAGTAGGAAAATTCCTAATAATAAAAGGAAGTGGACAGTTAGTCACCTATGCATTTATAGATAGCATTTGTGTAGCAAGGGGAGGAGGCAGTGAACTAGGAAAAAAACAAGGAATAAGAGAGGGTTGTTTATTGTTGTTTGAATGTTTGCTCACTTATGCCCACTTCTCTGAACTGATTCTTTCATTGGGGTTTCTTGTAGAGACAGGAAAATGTAAAACCCCTGTGTGGTGATATGTCTCCATGAACCTATCTTGACAGGGAATTATATAAAGAATAAGCACAGGGGAAAATAATGGCAGAAAAGTAAGGAGGCCATATTCTTTTACCTAAAATTAGAGAATAGAATCAGAAATTGTTACACATTTCTATATCTAAATCTCCCCTGACATTTTATGAAGAATATTAAATTTCCATTTTGCTCATAAGATTGAAAAATATTCGTATCAAAGTTACAAATGTTTAACCTGCTCTTAAATGTCCAGTGCTATTTGTAGTATTAGTTGTATTGTCTTCAGCATTGTAAGTTTGGTTTCTTAATTCTTGAATATCTTTTTATTTCTTTCTACTCTGTTATGTCCTTCATCATCTTTGGAGACCAGCTCACATAATTTCTTTTTGGATAGCTTCCCTGGATGAGGGCATATTTTATAAGATAATGATGATTGTCATTTTGAGCAATTCAAGTTCAATTTTAAGAAGAAGGAATTTTAGCAGTTAAAAATGCAAAATGAGGATGTTAATGAAGATCAAGACTGAATAGATTGAAGTGGAATACTTTAAATAGAGGTGAAATTGGGAATAACTCATGTGGAAAGGATATCTAATTTAAACCATGAAAGGAAAGAGAGAGACATCAGTGGTGAAATAATGGCTTTGAAACAAATAAAGTTTAAATTGCTAAAAATGCCAAGTAATACAAAATATTTTTGAGTTGATGTATTCAAAACATTTTAAATATTTTTTTTAATTGGAGAAGAGGAATATTTATGTGATTATTTGTCACTTCTTATTGAACAGACAAGCTTTATTCATCAGAGTACAGATCCCTGTCAGAGAAATGGTTGGGTTAATTTAACATATCTACTTTCATAGGCTCTAAGTATGGATGCTTAAAAGAAATCCCACACTAGCTAAGAATTGAGAAGTAGATGGTTATTTATTTAGGGGTAGACTCACAAATAAGAATCCTCTGTTTGAACTGAGATCTGAAAACGAATCCTGTAACCGGAACAGAGAGGCCGGAAAAGAGGCTGGAGAATGCTCTACATGGGCATATGTAGTATGAGGCCGCGCCCCAGTGGGTGGGTAACCACTAGCTGTAAGACTTCCTGCAGCACTCTAGTTTTTAGTTTTAAATGTGACATATGAATTGCATAAAGTGAAATAATGCATACACATATAGGTACACACACTTATACCCTAACACAAAAAAATCATCTTAGTTACAAGCCCAATTTATGACTTATTTTCTTTGGCCATAATTTCACAAATTCATTCATTTATTTTAAGTAAAAAATATATTGCATTAGAAATTTTGATGTTTTGATACCAGTGAGGATTGAATCTAGGGCATTATATAAGTCTACTACTGAGTAATAACAACCAATCAAAGGAACAATTTCTTGCTATGTGCAATTTCTTAATTCAATGTAGAAAATTTGTCCTGTAAAGACAAATTTCTGCAAAAAGGTGATTTCCATTCTATTATTTAAGTTATGAAATAGAAGTTTAACCATGGGTTCACCAACTCTGATAAATACTAAAGGCAACTATTTATTCATCTTTTTCTATTACGCATTAGGGAAGTTGTACACACCATTGGGGAATTATTCTTCTCCACACTCTGATCACCCCTGTCCTTCCAAGTATGCTATTCAGTGAGGTTTGTCTCTTCTCCAACCCAACAGTTTCTTTGTCTAGTAAACACAAACAACTGTTAAGTCAAGACAGCCCTGGTATTAGACCTGTGTAACTGTTAATTTCCTGGGAGAAGGCAGACTGGCTCTCGTGAGGCTAGTTATGGTGGTTGCTCCTTTCTACTAAGCTATAAAACAGTAGAAACACGACAGATCTTTGTATGTGAAGAATATCTAGTGCCTAACAAAGCACTCTGAGAAACAAAATATACAGAAACAAATACATATATACTGAAAATATGACTAGAACTTATTCTGTGAATAATGACGTCTTGAGACTTACCCAAGAGTTTTTAAAGTGTCCACAGCATCATGTCAGGGCTGCTTAACAATTTTATATAGGAGTAAAGTTACAAGATTTTCAAGTCCTTGATATGAATGAACTGTTTATTGTGCATTTTATTAACATTTTAATTTGACCATATAATATAAATCAAATTTGTGTTTTATTAGACAGTTACTATCTAAACTACCTTTCTAATTAATTTCATGGGTAGAATTTCATTGCTGATACTGACTCAGAAATATGTTCATGTAAGTTAACCTTTTGGCTTTTCAGTTTTGCAAGGATTCTTCTTATTTGAGATCTTTCCTGTATTTACAAAAAGAATTTTCTTTCTTTCTGACGTTTTTAAGCCTTTCACTTTTCATTTGCAAATACTGAAAATTTAATTTGAGGTATTTTTCACATGACTACATCTTCCCATTTTACCTTTCCATATTAATTGTGCTTTGTTGTAAATCTTAATTCAAACATAATGCTATCTACACATCTGTCTTTTAGCTTCAAATTTTGCTCATTAACATTTTCATCTTGAAGTTAATGGTGTGTGTATGTGTGCATGTGCATGTGCGTGTGCGTGTGTGTGTGTGTGTGTGTGTGTGTTGAAATCATTTACAATACTTTTACCAAGATGTTTCCTTCAAGTTCTGTTTCATCTGAGTCTTATACTTCAAAGATAAAGCCACTATTACGGATTATATGCATTTATATCCCCCACAAAACAGAAACATTTCTGAGGTTCATATGGTTGATAACTCACATCCTTCTTAGTTTCTAGAAATGGTATAGTGACTTGACCAAGTTTATGCTTCAAATAATTGGTAAAACTAAAATGCAAGTTAGCTTTCCAAATCTTTTTCTTGCCATAAAGCTAGGATGCATGCATTTCAGTAGTGATAAGCATAAACTCCACTTCCAAGATTTTTATAGAGATCATTTGAAAATAGAATGTTCATTAGTAAATATTGACATCTGGAACAGCTTCCCAACCCTAGCAGTGGCCCCAGAAATACAGATAACCAATACTGCTAATAAGAGACTTCTGGTGACCTGTTCTAAAGTTTGATGATGTTTTTCACAATTGTTCTCAATTTTTCTTTGTGGTATCTTCCAACTAAACAACATTCATTTTGAATATAATTTAGGACTCATTATTCAACACATTAACAAGTTACATTTGAAGGCATCTATTGACCAATTTGTGAACTTGAAGTACCCCTAAGTTACACATTCCCTGGATTTCATTAATTTACTTGAAAGTTTGAGAGATTTATGGGTTTGCAGATTTTTCTAGGCTGTAAATGACACTAGTATCTATTTGGTACAATATAAACCTTCAATAGACATATTTTTCCTTCCTTTCAAAGTATATCATGGGTTGTTCTTTAATATCTGCCATCTGTTTCGATTTCACACATCACCGATCTTTGATTTAGAAAACTGGAGGACATAACACATGGTTTGTTAAACTATTACAGAAAACATTACTTTGAAATACACATCTTTATTCCAGTGTATTTCAAAATAAATTACCTGTGTGGAAGAAAGTATTTTTAATCACTGATTAGATTTTTTGTTTAATTTAGTAAAATTATTAAACCATTTTATTGACAGTGATCAAAGATACATTTTCAGTATTTTAGTTTAGTTAGTGAAAGTAACTTACTTTTCAACAAACATTGAGTAAAATGCAAAATCCATATTGTTTTTAACTGTTGTCTGGAAACATTGTTTCTATGAGAGAATTTCAATTTATTACACTGGAGTTTGTACCAGAAACCACTAAATTGTGGCTCTAACTTGGGAAAGCTCTAGGATGTTATAGGGCTGTAAGAAGAATGTCTACAGAGCTAGCTCATCACTTTCTTCTGTTGTGTTTCTTCTCTCGTTAAATGTCTATTCCAGCAATGGAAAACCAATATGGCAAGTGTAGTGAGCACTGAGGCCAGCTGAGGCCTTTCAGGAGAGCACAACTGCCTTCTTTAATGGATTACATGTCTTTGACTAGTTACGGGATAGTTGCTTGAACCATATCACAGATGGTTTTAGACTGAGAATCTGAAGCTTGTATAATAAGCTAAGAAATGTGAAGTCTTCTAAACAACTTGCAGGCACTTCAGAAGCTATAAACTTCTGAACTCAGGTGCTGTGTGCATCTGTCAGCAGCTTAACTGACATCAGTTGCTTCTAGGTGGCTTGTCTGCCCTTTTCTTCTTCCAAGTGGCTTGGCCTCTCTCTGCAGTTCTTACTATTTATATATGCCTGAAGAGGGAGAGCTTTAGAAAAACATGGTCGTTTTCAGTTTTACCTCCCTCTAAAACATCTGGTGACTTAACAAGTTTCCTTGCATGTGCTTTCTTAGTGATGTCTCTGTTGTCATAAGGTACCACAACCCACTCAACCATATTGGATAAATAGGCTTATTAGGGGCTTGTGGAGGATGGGAATCCATGACTATCATTGATCAGAACCATGAAGCATGGAGGTAAGCAAGGTTTTATGGATGTAGCTGAGAGATTACATTTTGAACCATAAGCATGAGGCCAAAATAATTAATTGGGATTGACATGGGCTTTGAAATCTCCAGAGATACCCCTCCTCTAACGATGCCATATCTTCTAATCTGTCTCAAAGAGTTCTACCCACTAGAGATTTAGCACTGAAATACATAAAGTTATGAAGACCATTAATATTCAAACTATCACAGATGAAATGCTCACCTTCCATTTGGTTAGAAAATTCCGTGACTTCCCTCCAGGACTGATATTTTTATCTCAGAGGAAACTTTTGTGGAGTTGCGTGGAAAGAATAAATACAGGAGTGGGGGTTTGTGCCTATAATCTTAGCCATAAAGGCACGGGAATAAGAGAGATTGCTGGCCAGGTATTTTTAATAAATAGATGAGCTGCAGGTTCTTTGGGAGACTCTGTCTCAAATAATCAGTTGGGAAACAATAGAGGAAGGCACTCAACATTAGCTTCTCAGTTCCACACACATGCGCATACATGTGGGCACACACCCACACACACATTCAGAATGACAGAAACCACTTGGAGTTTTACCACACCACACAAAATAAAAATAACAGATAGATAGATAGATAGATAGATAGATAGATAGATAGATAGATAGATAGATAGATAGACAGAGATAGATAGAGAGATAGATATAGATAAATAGAGAGATAGAGAGATAGATGTGATGAGCAGCCTTAGAAAGCTAAGAAGAATGATTTATTTCCCTCTGTCTCTTCCTGGGTTTAGATCAGAAGAAGTAAATTTAAGTAAACTAACCTAATCATAACCAATTATTAGAAGTGTGTTGAAGAATTGGGAAAATAATTAATGGTTTGATATGTGAATTTATTCTGACATGTTTTATATGATATATTTCTTTAGATCAACTAAAATTAAAATTTAATATATCCTGAAAATCAAATTACAATCACTGTATAACATCACATTTGAAACCGTCCAAAAATGTCTTTAGCTTGACTTTGAATAGCTCAATTTACTCCTTACTTTTTTATTTTTGAAAATTATATTTTCTATGAAATAAAGTCTGGAATTTGGACCATTTTATCGATTTAAATTATGTGGTCTTTAAAAATCCAAACAGCCATGTCACAATATATTTTTTAATTGAAGTAAGACTGTGTCCCATCTAACAAAATTCTGGAAAGAGAGTATCGTTTCTCACTGTTTGACATAGTGATTCCTCTTTACTATTTCTCTCCTGCCATAAGGACTTAGCTTAACAAATGTGATGTTTGATGAAAACTGAAGAATTTTTTAAGTCAAAAATAAATAAATTGGAGTGCTTACTCAGACCCACAACAGCTGTGTTTTGATGTTTACAACCACAGATGTTAGAGGCTTCCAGATGGAAACAAGACTGTCAGTCATCAATTTTCTTGAGAAAAAAAAAGAAAAAGAAACCAAAACTATATAATGATGGGTACTTAAAAACAACCAGTGTCATAGTGTTTGTGTGATTCCAGGCATGAAATTTTATGGTAGTCATTTGAAATAGTTTTTCATGTAGCTTTCTCTACCTCTTTAGTTTGAACATTTTAGACCATCACATTGTTTAAATGTGCTTCACATAAAATATAGTTGTGTTAGTTACTTTTCTCCTTGCTGTGATAAAACAGCCACAAGAGAGGCACTCAGAATCTGGAAGGCTGGATTTAGGCTCAAGATTCTAGAGAGGCAAGACAGACAGCAGAGAGTTGCTGGGAGTAGGGAGAGGTTTGAACAAACCATTTCCCAACAGCAAGGGCACATTTCCTAAGCATTCACAAACAGTACCAGAAATAGACAACCAGGGGCTTCAGTGCCCAATTATACAGGTGCCATTTCTCATCTCAACAACTGCATCTACTATTCCACTCCCCACTCCACAATCTCATGGACTGGGTCTTAGTTACGGTTTCTCTTGCTATGAAGACACATCATGACCATGGCAACTCAAAGAACGGAAGTCTTAATTGGGGCTTGGTTAGGTTTCAGAGGCTTAGCTCATTGTCAATTATAGCAGGATGCATGGAGGCACACAACCAGACAAGGTAGTAAAGAAAAAGCAAAGAATTCTACAGTTGGATTGGCAAGTTTAAAGAAGAGCAAGTGAGCCAATAAGTCTACCACTACCCTGGGCTTCTGACACCTCCAAGGCTACCCTTAGTGACACAATTTCACCAAAAGGCAACACCTAATCCAACAAGGCCACACCTACTACATCAAGGCCACATGTTGTAATCCTTTCAAATAATGTCACTTTTTATGAGCTTATGGGGTCCAATTTTCAATCAAACTACCGCAACCAAATAAGACAAAGGCATTCATTACAAATTTGAAAGTCACTATAGACTTTGCACAAACTCGACTTTGCTTAAAAGGCCAAAGACTCCTCTGAGACTCTAGGCAACCTAATAACTGTCATGACTTATAAAATTAAAAGGCAAATTATGAGCATTCATCTTATAATGACACAGAACATACACTACCATTCAGAAACATAAGAATGGGGGCCCAGAGAGGACTTATTGGATTATAGGAAGACCAGAACTCATCAGGACAAGCAGAAAATTCTATAATGACATGAGAATGGACATAGACGTCTTTTCTTCAATGTTTACTGCCTGGAACCTACACCTCTTTCTTAGGCTGCTTCCAGCCCCTGTATGTAGCTCTTTCTGGAAGTCATTCCATCATTCTGAGATCTCCAATATCTTGAGGGTGCTAACAACCCAGGTGTCAGCTTCCCTTTCACAACTTCACAGAATGTTCTCTCAGGGCCTCTTGCCTTCTAAGCCTTCTCAGGGCCTAAGGACACACCTGCCACACGATGCCTGGCCTCAGCATCTTTCTGAAAACATGAAGAAGGAATCTATGATCCCCTTTCTGGTATACTTCATGTCTCTAAGGCCAGCATCAAATAAAAGACAAAATAAAATTGAATATGAGCTTGGGATGGTTCCCAGACCATTGGAAATCTGGTTAAAGTGGATTTTAACTCTATGTGCCTTCTAGTCAGCGAAAATAATTGATGTTCTTTGCCATACATTGGAAGCTCAGCTGCCTAGGGTACTGTACTCATAATTTTATTCCATTGCAGATCAGGCTTCTCCTTAATAGTGCCAACTTCATTAATGTCAGGTCCAAAGGAAACACCATTTCCCCAGATTCTAAAAGACAGAAGGGACAAATGTCTGTGCATGATGCATATTAGCACACTAGTATGCATCCTGGCCTCCAAATTCCCTCAGTATCAAGAGTATCTGTTACACACTTGAGAGTCCATACTGCATCATGGCCTTCTTACCTCCTCCCATATCCCAAACTTCTCCAGCTCCTGGGCTTCCCTCATCCCAACTACTGATTCAACATATAATTCTGTTGTCTCAGCTCTGCTTCCTGTTTGACTCCTCACACTCTACTATTTTACCTCTTTGCTTTGGACAGTCCACATGCCTCTGACTGTTCTCTCTCTCTCTCTCTCTCTCTCTCTCTCTCTCTCTCTCTCTCTCTCTCTCTCTCTCTCTCCCACCCCCTCTCTCTATTTTAAATAAAAATGTTCCATTTACTCATACTACAGAGGTATCATGTTGCCAGTTCATACATTAACCATTCCAGCCTCTCTTCCTGCTGCGGGAGTATCTTCCACTGCTTCAGCCATTAGTCGCTGAAGCATGAGCCCACGGTGCTGCGGGAGCGCCTTCCGCTCCGTCAGCCAATAGCCGCTGAAATACCAGCCCACTGGGGCGTGGTATATTTCTCTTTTAAAAGAGCCACAGATCTCGGCTCGGGCCTCTTGGTTCTGGTGCTTGGTCCCGGCTCCTGCTCCCGGCTCCTGCTCCAGCGACTAGGCTCCCTTCCTGACGGTTTATGGTGTATGTAAGTTTTACCCCCCAAAATAAATAACCCCTTAAAACATAACTGGTGTGGGACTGATTCTGCCAGCCTACTTTGCCCTGTTCTGCACGGATTTTTAAATTTTTCCTTGCAACGTGAGTCACAGCAAAAGTCTTGGGATTAAGAAAGAATGATTACTAATGGACATGCAATGGTATCAGTCAATCCTAGACTGTATTGAAATCTGATCTGCCTAAAAATTTTCCCGAATCCCCTCTGAACCAACCTTTACAATATTCTTTTACTTACGTACTTATTTATTTATTTAA
The DNA here is from genome assembly GCF_982192425.1 of Myodes glareolus. Lineage (NCBI taxonomy): Eukaryota > Metazoa > Chordata > Mammalia > Rodentia > Cricetidae > Myodes > Myodes glareolus. The sequence continues at coordinate 75,076,602 of NC_142037.1, read as the reverse complement.
ATTACATTTTACTTTCCAATCACATTTTTCCTCCTACCCCCACCACCACTCTGTCGCATCCTCCCAGCTCACTTCCCAATCACATCTCCTCGGGGAGTCAGCAAATTTTGGCAAACTAAGCTAGGGCAGGACCAAACCCCTCCCTGCTGCATTAAAACTGAGTTTAGCATCTCATCATAGGGAATAGGCTCCAACACTCTAGCTCATTCCCCAGGGATAGATCCAGGTCCTACTTACAGGGGCCTCACAGATAGTCCAAACTTCACCACTGTGTCCCCACATTTGGAGGGCCTAGCTTGCTCTCATGGAGGCTCCACAGTTGTTGATCTAGATAGAGTTCATGGTTTTCTATGAGCTGGGTTCAACTGTCTCTAGATTTCTCCATCATGGTCTTGACCTTTCTTGCGCATATATTCCTTCCTCCTTCTCTTTGATTGGCTTAACAGAGTTTGGTCTGGTTCTTGGCTGTGTATCTTTGCATCTTGTTCCATCAGTTAATGGATGAATGCTCTGTTAATGATAGTTGGGGTCTTCACCAATCCGATTACAAGGGAAGAGCAGTTTGGACAACTTCTCTACTATTGCTAGGAGTCTTAGTTAAACCATGAATTCAATATTAGGGAACAAAATTTTTTGCTTAAATATCCTCAAAAACATTTACCCACTGTGAATCTTTTTACTGGCAACCACTTATTGCTAAAATAATCTAATCAGTTGAAGAGAAATAAAAGTGCAAGTAAAGTTAAACAAATGTATTGAAAGATGAGGGAGAAAAGCATTAAGGGAGGAAGGGGTTGTGGGACAGAAAAAGAAAGAAAAAAGAACAAGACTGAAAGATGTCAGTGGAAATCATCTCAAAGATTGATGTGCCTGCACCTATGAAGATGAAGTTGAGAGACTGAAATTACACTCGTTGTGTTTCAACTGCTGATACTTATGTTAATATTTCCAAAATGACATAGTAGAAGATTTAATATTGTAAAATTAGTAAATATGTAGCATATATGTGAAATGTATTGAACTCTTATTTATACATAATAAATACCTAAAATACATCAAAACAATAATAAAATTATTAATTTATCTTATTGGAAGAATAAAAAAATGTTTTTTTCCTGATAGTCACAGTTATTGTCAAATAAAATTGGGAGATAATGTATACAGAGCGCCAAAATTAAAATCTGCAGTTTAGAAAAAAAATGGCTATAAACAGAGACTGGTCTTTCTTTTCCCAGCCACTGAGACCCAAATAATCACACAAAAACTATACTAATTAAAACTCTTTTTGGCCAAAAGCTTAGGTGTATTCCTAACAAGCTCCTACATATTAAATTAACCAATTTATATTAATCTGTGTATCACCACAAGGCTGTGGCCTTCTGGTAGGGTTCTGGCATCCTTCTTCTTCTTTTCTAATTGATTTTTGTTGAGCTCCACATTTTTCTCTGCTCCCCTCCCTGTCTCTCCCCTCCCTTCCCACCCTCCCCCAAAGTCCCCATGCTCCCAATTTACTCAGGAGATCTTGTCTTTTTCTACTACCCATGTAGATTAGACTTGTGTATGTCTCTCTTAGGGTCTAAATTGTTGTCTAGGTTCTCTGGGCTTGTGATTTGTGGGCTGGTTTTCTTTGCTTTAGGTTTAAAAACCATCATTTTTCTTCTTTGGCACCTACATGATGTCTCAATGACTCCACCTGCTCTTTCTCTATATCTCTGTTCAAATTCCTACCTGTCCTTAGTGTGCCTTGCGATAAGCCAAAACAGTTTCTATATTAGCTAATGGTTCACAGAATACAGACGGGAATCCCACATAAAATGCCCAAATATTTGGTTGGAAAAGTATTTTGTACACATGACGAAGAATTGCATGTCATTATACTTTTTAAAATTTTGAAAAAAAGCTTTATTTTTCAAACAGGTGGCGTGTTCCATGCTGATAGAAACAAACTGAAAATAATAAAGAGTCATCCCCTTCAAATAGGATTTAAAGGATTCTTCCTGATAGAGCTGAAGAGCTCAATAAAAATTTTTGTGTCTTCAAATGTCACTCCCAGTCAAAATTATTTTATTTTTCTTATATTTACTTATACATATTTTATATTTCTCTCTCCCTACTTGTGTGTGTCTGTGTGTGTGTATGTGTGCTGTGTTAATGCTTGTGAGTCCTAGTCACTGATTTCTGCTTGTGAGACTTGCTCACAAGTATGTATCTTCACACTCAGAGTCGTCTTGCTGACACTATTTTGATCTACTTATGGTCAAACTAGGTATTTTAATATAGTTTTAAACACATATATCAAGAAAAAAAGAGTAAGGAAATGATAGATGTGTCAGCCTCTAGTAGGTATAGGCATGTCAATAAATTCAGTTTTGAATCTTTGACTAGTGAATTCAATAAATTAGTCTTATGATTATGCATATATAGATTTAGTGTACATTTTTGTATGCCATTAAAGCATTTATATATTTGTTTAAGGTTTATGTCCAGATAGTAGTAAATTCTGCAGAGAGAAATTGCATGGATTAACTTTAAACACCGGGGATCAGTGCAAGTTGTGTATGAAATGCTCCTCTGATGTGTTAGGTTGCATTTTGTAACAGCTTCCAAGAGTCTCAGCAATTAGTGTTTCACATACCTGTCACAGTTGGCACTAAATGCTTACTAATGGTGCTGTGAAAGCAATTCGCAAATATAACCAAAGCCCCAAATAATTGTGTTTTTTTTTAAATTACAAACATTATCTCCATGGGCATAGTCTTTAAAAAGAGCACAGCTGCTTCTGGTTGAAAGATTCCTTAACATCTGAACAGGATTTGATGCATGTCACAGTCTCTCCTGAGGGTTTCAAGATAGAAAGCACAGAATACAGAGGCTTCTATGAGGGCAGAACATCCTCTCCGAGCAGCAGGAGAGGATACAGGGACCTCGAATGAACCGTGATGAAACTGAATCCGTCCACCGATTCTAGAGCTTTGAAGGGCATCTGTACTTCAGATGGGAGTGATGCTTACTTTATCTTGATTTCAGACTTGGAAGATGTTATGCAGAAAATGGTCAGTGTTTCTGGCCATGGAAGTGTGAGATCACAGAGGTTTGTTCTTTAAGTGACTACTAAATGAGATTTCTCTATTGTAAGCCAATGGGGTCTATAAACCTGAAAAACACAAGAGAAGTTTGTGGATATGTGTTTGGAGAGATGAATCTCTTCAAAGTAACACAAAGTAAATTCTAATTCTTAAGTCGGCATCATTATAAAGATACATTTTGTTTGAGGTTCTAATCTGGATATTTGATGGAAAATCATATACTACAATTTTTCACTAGCTCTTCCTAGTTAGTTGAAGCTAACCTAACTTCTAAGTAAGAGAATGACAGAAATGAGAGGAGTAGTGTTTGGAAGATGTGTTCTCTGAGTTATTTTCTGATTATAAAGTAGCAGAGAAAGTTATTAGGCTGTCTGTATAGAAAAAAACAAACAAACAAAAATTGTCAAAAGTCACTTCAGAGGTTGAATGCTATGGCAGTCAAGGAATACTCAGTCATAGAGAAGATAAGACAGTTTTAGTCCTAGAATTTGCATATATTCTGAGTGTTTTGATCATCAAAATTGAAGATACTAAAAATATTTTCGTTAATTGATATTTCCAATGTCACTTTTTAGAAAAAAATATATATCATGAATTTGACATAAATACATAGAAAGATCATAATATTAAATTTAGAGACCCATTCTGATCTGATCACTGAAAGCTTAACTGTAATTTTGTATCAGTATGTGCATTGTTAAAGGGTGTTAGTGGTAAGATGACTCAGAAGTAAAGGGAACATTCTACTCTTGCAGAAGACCCAATTTTGGTTCTCAGCAGCAACAAGGTGACTGAGAACAGGAACTGAAGTTTCAGGAGATCCGTTCTCATGAACTCCAATGACACAGCATGCTCTTGGTGCACAGATATACATTCAGGCAAAATATTCATACACATAAAACTAAGCACATCTAAAATGAAATTTAAAAAGAATGTTCTACCAAATGCTAAAAATTTCAGCATTTTGAATAAACTATAATTTTCATATCTAATAAATTAATAAATAATGATCAACCATTTTTATATATTTGACTTCTGGGACCCTGTCACTTCCCAGCCCAAGTTAAGTGATCTTACAATCATGTCATGTAAACAGTACAGATTTTCACGCAAAAATTCTATGAATAGAAAATTCAGCATACAATAACTCTTGACTTAAATATTTGTAAGAATAAAAAGAGAAATCCTATTTCTTTGTCCATTGAAATCACAGATGAAAAATAACAAAAAATGAAAAATAGAAGTTCATGGAAGTGATATTGTTCTGAAAAACTACATTTTCCTAATGGCAATCCACACATGACCTCTCTAGACACCACTAATAGTACAGAAAGTACAAGGTGCAAGATGAGATGTGTAAGAGAAGGGGTCTCTAGAGAGTCTCTGGCAGAGACTTCAAACACAACCATAAACAGGTACTTCTACACGAACATGCTTGTGCACATGTGTGGATGTTTTTTCTTGGCTAACACTTCCTCCATATCTTAATTGTTATTTAAAATATTTCATATATCATAGCATAAATAATTAAAAACTCAATAAACACTCAAACCAGGAAGGAAGTACAACAACTGATTTATTCTCCACAATGATACAGACAGTAGCTATTTTGGAAGTATTACCTGCGAGGCCATGACAGTGTTAACACAAATACAGAATTTTCAACAGCCTAAATCCTAGTTAGGCTTGCTCCACTGCAATATAACTGAATCAATCTAGGAAGAACACAAGAAGAGACTGCCGTACAAAGTATCCTGAAGACATTCAATTTCCTGGCTCCACTCAACCTCAGATTCACCCTTGTCCTTCCTGGATACATGGACCAATAAATCTCACGCTGAACCTGAGCTTGTTTGCATTGACTTTCTGTCAAGTGTCACCAGGAAATACTCTTTGCTGTAGAGCACTTAATTCAGTAGCCGGACACAGTGATCATGAACTTACAGACATTTTTTCCCATCTCTTTTGTTTTACATTTTTTTCTTCTATTTCATTAATTTTTCTTTCTTTGAGATAGTTTCTCATGTGGGCCATGTTGTCTTTGAACTCATTATATAGCTGAATCTTGTCTTAGAATGTTGGCTTGCCTGACTCCATTTCCAAAATACTGAGATTGTATGCCCCCTGGTACTTTCAGTCAAGTAAAGTACTTATAGGTTTATATGTAAAGAGGAAAGAAAGGATTGAGGTGTTTTACAGGTTCCAAGGTATATACTACAAGGAAAAACTATAAATGTTCTAGAGAACTAAAAAAATTGACCATTAGTATAATATAAGGTTCATTTGAGATAATTACATAATTACAACATTTCTCCCTTCCCTTTCCTTACTTCAGACCCTCCCATTTAACCCTACCTGCTCTCCTTCAAATTCATGACCTCTTTTTCATTGTTATTGCATGTTTATATATTAATGCAAATAAATGTATATTGTTAAATGTAACCTTTCATCATGTTACTTGTAAGTATGTCTTCAATGCTGACCGTTTAGCCCTAAACAACCAATTGGATTGCTCTTCCCCAAGGAAGGCCATCTGTTCCAATCTTAGCTTTCTTCACTTTATTTTAGTTCTTTATGTACAACTGAGGCTTCATGGGCTGTTTCCAGTCTACTTTGGAATGTCCACTGGTTTTCTCATTTCAACCTCATTGTTAAGACTTTATGAGATTCTCTCCTGATATTACTAGAAGACACAATAAGATTTTATAGTACGTAAAAGGTTAAAACAAAAAAAATATATAAATACACTTTAATGTCAGCTTTCATATATTATAACAGCATCCCATCCAGAAAACAGAAAAGGAGTTGGGACATATCATGCTGAAATTCTTTGAACACACCTCATTTAAATAGCATAGATTACCATCTTTGTACTATATACTTCCAAAATTTGTCATGTCAAGGTCCTACTAAAAGGTAGAAAGCGAATATCCTGTAGGTTTCAGCAGACTATCTAGAGCTCAAATGACTGAAGGAGAAGAACAATAATACTGAAATGTGTACCATATTCCACAGCCAAAATTTTAAGAAAAAAAATCAGGATTTATGCTAGGATATTGAATTAAGTAAATAATATATTTATATATTGACATATACTGCATGAATAAAAATATCTTATAACAAGCCTTGCTAAACACTTGCTTCAAAGGAAAGTTAAGCATGAAAGAGAACAGAAAACATTCCCAGAATCAGTTGCTAAAATATTTGCAGAAATAAATAAATATAGATGACTCAGTATGAAAGCACAAAGTCCTCGTCAGGACTGTTGATCTGAGCTATGAGAAAGAAGAATACAATTTGTGTGGCATGAAGTTCTGAACACAAATATAGCATATACTTTTGTGTGGTAATAACTACAGATGAACTGCATAAATCTATCTGGATAACACAGTAATCTGGAAACTCCCCCCTGACACAAACCTAACCATGCTTCTACTTCTCAACCATTATGATTTTCATATCTCAATTCATTAAGTCCCTTCTAGTCTTCAGTAACTGGTCTCCATGACAACATTCATTTTAACCACAAGCCTATTTACTAAGTAGGCTTTATCTAATATTGCAAACTAATGGAGCTTAGTTCTATGATGCTACATGACTTAGATGCAACAATGTATATACCCATTGTGCTAGATTCTGCATACCTATTCAAATATGAAGCTTTTTCTGTTGTTGTTTTTTGAGACAGGTTGGTTTTCTATGTGAAAGAGTCCTGGGTATTCTGAAACTTGGTTTGTAGAACAGGCTGGCCTCGAGCTCACTGAGTTCTGCCTGCCTTTGCCTCCCAAGTATTGAGATTAAAGACGTGCACCACCACCACTTGGCATGTCCTGCCATTTTTCATTATTTTTATGATAACTACTAATAACATTTGCTTGGACACAAAAACACATGCACACAAATAAAATAATCAAAACATAGTACAATCTGTAATGTTAACAAATATGTATTTATATTTTCTTGTTACAATAAAGAAAGGGAGAGAAGTGTGAAAGAGGAAGGAGAGAGACAGAGAGAGAATCACCTCTGGTTTTGCTTATGGATTGTGGCTACTTACATAAGCAGAGTGTGTGAATTTGCATATGAATCTGTGAATCTGTGTAACAGTGGTTGATGGCCATAAAATATAATATAATCTTGACAAATTCTGTGGTCTTCATAAAGGGTAATAAGTAGTTATCATAAATTAAATTAAATCTGTGAGAATGTTCCATAATGATTTTGTAAGACATTTCTCACACAGTCTATTGAAATTCTAAAAATTTTACTCTTGCAGTATTTTGACTCGTGTTAAATGTTGGTTTAAAGGGACATAAGGAAACCTACATTTCAAATACTACAATGCTTGAGTTTTTCTCTTAGGAAATGTATTTGCTTCAGGTAAACCTTCTAGATAATCACTTCTTTTGAAAACAAAACTCGAATCTTGCTCCTACTCCCTAATTATTGGATCAAAAAGGTATGCTATGATCGATTTTAACTAGTTAGAGTAAAATCACTTAGTTCATAGTTCCAAGTCTCCTTATATCCAGTGTACCTGGATTACTAAGAAGTGCTGAGTATTAGAAGCATCATTTTTTCTTTTCCTGTGATTATTTATTTTTTTAATTTTTATTTTACATTTCAAGCGCACAGTTCTATACCCTACCTCTCCTCTTATCCCCGTTTGTCTCACCCCCTGCCTACTTACCAACTACTCCTACCAAAGGGTAAGGGCTCCCAAGGGGAGTCAGCAAAACCTGGCACACTAAGGTCGAGCATAGGGAACAGGTTCTAACAAGCTAGCTCATGCATCAGGGATAGATCCTGCTCCTATTGTCAGGAGGCCCTCAGACTGACTAAATTGCACAATAATTTCCCACATGCAAAGGGCCTAGTTCGGTCCCTTGGAGGCTTCACAACTGTAGGTAAAGAGTTCATGTGTTCCCACGAGCTTGGTTCAGCTGTCTCTGTAGATTTTCCATACTTGATCTTGACTTCTCTTGCTCATAGAGTCCCTCCTCCCTCTCTTCAACTGGATTCAAGGAATTTGACCTGGTGCTTGGTTCTAGATCTGTGCATCTGGCTTCATTGATTACTGGATAAAGGCTCTATGATGACATTTGCAGAACTCACCATCTCCCACTTGTCTGTTTTGAGTATGATTAAAGGTGAATATACCTTTAGGTATAACTGTGCACATTGGATCAGAAAGCAGCTGAGTAAATCACCAAATATTGAAGATTTTGGAATAAAGAGATAGTGTGTCTCTGGCTTTCTGAGTGTTATCTGAACTCTCTCTGTGATGGTGCCTACGAGGTAAACTTATGCTTTATGATCAGCTGTTTGGAAGATTTTGATGAATTTCTTGCTACCTAATATGGCAGGTGAATAGAAAAGCCACTGATGAGGACAGAGATGAATTGAAAAGTAGGCTGGGTTGTACCCTCTGAACACTTTTAAAATAATGAGTGGATGTAAATTATACTGGCAAGTTGCAAAAGATAATATTTGAGTAGACATCTTTAGTCCACCTTGGGTCTGATGTATGCTTAATTTTTGCTCATTTTCATAGTTGTTTGCTTGCTGCTTAAAAATATTGATACTTGGAATGCTGAAAATTTTAGTAAAATTCATTGCAACACAAAGGTTAATTTTCCTGGTTTTACTTTTCAGTGATTTTTGTTGCAATTCAGTTATGTTGTGATGGATTTTATAGTGGTTAGATGTACTGTACCTTCAAATCTGATACTTAGTTCCTATACAATGCCATTGTTCACATATTCAGATCCCTTTAATCATTTACAACACACATTGTGAAGACCATGAAAACATGAAAGAATGAAAGGACAGTGATAATAAACCGAAGACTTATAGATGTTCCCAGATGATTCCATTTTATTGGCGAGTAGTTGAGTAGTTTTAAAGAAATGCATGCATTTATCACAAAGATTAGTTTTTTTTTTCAATTTAAAAACAACCCATGGTTGTCACCTTCATCTTTCATCTAATTCTTAGGTGACTCCAAACTCAGAAGAGTGCTGCCTGGAGCAAGTGCTTCACAGTATGATATGGTCTAATGATGAAAAGATGAAAGATGAAGATAAATGAATATTTTTGGTCAATAGTCCAAATATTCTGACAGAAAACAGATAATCCCAAAGCACTGACTCTTCTGAAAATGTAGTTAAGATGCATGAAACTGTTTCACCTGAATAATTTCAACATCTTTTGAAACAGCAGAATCAAAGGGTACTGTTCCTCCAGATTAAACATATTTTATTGATTTTTGCCTTCAATGAAATAAAGGCTATTGAAGTTTCATTTGTTCAAGTCTGAAATACCTGTTTAGAAATTCTATTTTGGCACAGAGAACTTCTCTGAGGAATACACTGATCAAGTGATTTTTTTTATTCCCTATTTTTTTTTTAGGATTTGATGTTTTATCTAAGAAGTAGTCTATTCACATGGGTAGAGTTTTAAACATAGAGTGTTTTGACGGAGTTTTCATCATGAAAAGTTACTTAGAACTTAATCCAAATGAAATAAACCAGAGGAAAACTGCTGGACAAATTATATTAAATTAAAACATTAAGATCAGTTGTACACTAAGACAGAGTAGGTAAAAAGAAACGTGACACACATTCCCTCTTCTGTTACTTTTATCTGAACTTTATTTGTTGAAAGCATAGAGAATATGAAATTTCTTAGGTCCACTAAAATACTTATTTTCAATTTCAAAATATAAATAGCCTAATTTTAAGTAAACTATTTTTTAAGAACCAAAAGTGAATAATTTCTTTATATTTTTCATTGATCAATGTACATGTCATATTTATATATGATATTCATATTTTTACCCATGTTGGTTTTAAATATTACTTTTAATTGATTATTTCTCTTCCTCATGGTCAGCCATTCTACCTTTTCCAATACTTCTCTTAATTTCTTCATTATGCCTTTAAATATTTAGTTGATAGATTCATTAATATATTTATAGAATAGAATGGAGCATGTAACCAAAGGCAATAAGAAGCAACACCATTAAATAACATAAGCACATTAAAAGCGAAGCTAGCTACATAATATGAGTACGTCGAGGGAACCTTAGTAAAGACATTCCTTGGGAACATACTTCTGGATAGAGAACAATATCTTTGATATAAATTAGACTTTTTATAAGACAGTAAAGACATCAGATGTTCTCAGTGAGCCAAGGATGTATTCTGCTAACCTACTGTGGTCTCTCCTGTCCATCTCTTATTGCTTATTCTTCTGTTTTTAGCATGATGTTTAAAGTATTTTTAAGTCGTCACAGTACTTTTTTTCATCTCCACAAATATCACATTAAGAATACTTTATGTGCGCAATTTGATGAGGCCTTAGAGTTATTTGATATTTAAAAATGGAAACATCCTTTGCGCATGGTACATGTATTAGTGCCTATCTCTACAAATCATTGATATTAGTGTATATCTCTACAGATTTGGAATTAGTATTCTAAAAATTTGACTTTGCTTGCAGACAAGAAATCCAAAACTTTTAAATTTTGGTTGTGAGCCTAGCCTTTAATGGCTGAGCCATCAACCTTCTTAGCAATCAGGGAAATGCAAATCAAAACAACTTTGAGATACCATCTTACACCTGTCAGAATAGCTAAAATCAAAAACATCAATGATAGCCTATGCTGGAGAGGATGTGGAGTGAAGGGAACACTCATCCATTGTTGGTGGGAATGCAAACTTGTGCAGCCACTGTGGAAATCAGTGTGGCGGTTTCTCAGGAAACTGGGAGTAAACCTCCCTCAGGACCCAGTAATTCCACTCTTGGGAATATACCCAAGAGATGCCATATCTTACTACAAAAAGCATTTGTTCAACTATGTTCATAGCAGCACTATTTATAATAGCCAGATCCTGGAAACAACCTAGGTACTCCTCAATAGAAGAATGGTTAAACAGGGTGTGGAACATTGGAGTTTTACTCAGTGGTAAAAAACAATGACATCTTGAATTTTGCATGCAAATGGATGGAAACAGAAACGCTTTACTGAGTGAGGTAACCCAGACCCAAAAAGAGGAATATGGTATGTATTCACTCATAAGTGGATTCTAGCCATAATTAAAGGACATTGAGCCTATAATTAGTGATCCTAAAGAGGCTGGATAGGAAGGTGAACCCAGGGAGGATCATATGGTTATCCTCCTGGATGCTGGAAGTGGACAGGATTGCCAGGCAAAACTTGGGTCCACGGGGGTGGGGGAGTTTGGTGGAGAGACAGGAGGAGGAGAGGATTCAGGAGGGCTTGGGGGAATGGGATGGGTGGGATGGAGGAAGGGTGGATATGGGAGCAGGGAAGTAAATATCTTAATTAAGGGAGTCATTCTGGGGTTTGCGGGAGACTTGCCTCTGGAGAGGTTCCCAGGTCCAAGGAGAGGCCCCCAGATTGTTCCTTGGGCAGTGGAGCAGAGGGTGCCTGAACTGTCCTTGTCCCATAGCCACATTGATGAATATCTTTCATAGCACCATGGAACCTTTTTCTGGCAATGGATGGAGATAGAGACAGAGACCCACACTGGAGCACTGGACTTAGCTCCCAAGGTCCGGGTGGGGCGCAGAGGAAGGGAGAGTGTGAGAGGGGAGGTCAGGATCATAAGGTGTGCGTCCACCCACTGAGACGGTGGGGCTGATCTAATGGGAGCTCACCTGATATGAGACAGAAAGAAATAGGAGTTTTGAACTTTGCTTTTCTTCATATCTATCATACTTTTCATTGAATATGTCTATTATACCTTTAATTGAATATATGTTTGTCTATATATGTCCATATAATTAATGTTTAAGTTTTCCACAATGAACAATGGGTTCTTCCTGAACTGACATTTGAAGTTTCCAGGAAGAAGATGGGGCCTCCATAGCAACAACTCCACTTGGTTGATATGACGTCATGATACTGATAGTGCTACTACAAGTCCTGTTTCAGATATCAGCTGCACAGATGATTCCAACTTGGTTAGCTGAAATGGTGCACATCTTGTACAACATTCTTGCCAGACCTCCACAAAATACTCAGAGACTTTTTGCAATTTTAAAAGACATTGATCTTGAAATTTAACCATCATTTTACTTTCACAGGATCCTCCAGAAAGGACCTCACCCCTATGACAGCTGGAAGTAATTCTAGAGGACGATGTCCCCTCTCACAGCAAAGTTTGTCCTCGGGTTTAGGGACAATATTTAGGGACTGATTATAATTAATATACGTTTGACGGTTGGGAAAAGAATTTTAAAAGCTCAGCGATCTTTTCGAAAAAAAAAAGAGGGAAAATTGGATAGATAATAATGGTATTTGTGAGTTATTGTGTTTATAGATAATTACATTGACATAGATTTTTGTATATGGATACAAAGTTAAATTATATTGAATATTGTATGTATGCATGCTTCTACCTGTTTAAAACATTTCTATGTATTGATATATATACGTATATATATATAGTATTGATATATGTATACCATATTGCAGTGTACATTTCAACCTCTGATTAATATATTTATATATTGTTTATGTATTGATATTCATTATTTACATTTGGAGGTCATTGTCCTCATTTATTGCACAGTTGTTTATTCTCTTAGTCTTTAAGTTAGATACATGTTAAGAATTGTAGATCAATAATCATCTATGTCTGTCATATTCATCGTTAGACTAATCAGGTTCTTTAGATACATAGAGATTATATTTTGTATAAATGTCTTCAAACTCTTCGAAGAGCTGTAGAAAATGGCATTTAATTTAATCTTAGAGTTCTGTGGTACTGAGACACAACCACTCCTGGCAACACTGACCTATTCCCGAGAGATTGTTAAACACCAAAGACACTCCACTTGGAGCTTGTTTTCTTGACAAAACCAGCCTCTGGGCAAGGAACTGCCCATACCTCAACTACTGACAAAATACACAGTATCCGGAAATGGATAAGCAGAACTGTCAAATCTTGCCAAGACAGGGTAAGATGGTTTTGAAAAATCTCTTGCCTGTTAAAAATAATCTGTCAGTTATTCTAGGCCTTAGTTAAAGTTGGTTGCTTCAATGCTGCAAACGTGACTTTGGTGATTGCCCAGGTAGCCAGTTGTCTCTGTGATTTGTTGCATGTTTTAGAAGTTCTTTGATTGCACTTCCTAATTTTTCAGGTAACATTAGTTCCCTTCTCGGATCTTTTATGGGGTTGAAGACTAGATAAATGTAGCTACTTTCCTCTCACGACTTGGCCAAGTTATTTATTATACAAGACTTAAGCTAGTTAGAATAGGATATTTGTACTTATTATATATAATTTTGTAGGTTTGTACTTACTGTATATAATTTCGTAGTAGGCTTAGAATTCTCTTACTTAAACAAAAGGGGGAGGTGCTGTGGAAGCACCTTCTGCTCCTTCAGCCAATAGCTGCTGAAATACCAGCCCACTGGGGCGTGGTCTATTTCTCTTTAAAAAAGAGCTGCAAGCCTCGGCTTGCTTTCTTGGTTCTGGCTCTGGCTCCAGCAAGTAGGCTCCTTTCCTGACAGTTTGTGTTATGTAAATTTTACCCCCGAAAATAAATTCCCCTTTAAAACCTAACTGGTGTGGGACTGTTTAGTGCATTATCCACAAAAAGTCAGACAAATTCTAGTGGCCAATAGACAAGGCAGCCTGGCCTACACTGGCCAGGCTCTCCTGCCCTGCTGCTCTGTTCAACTCAATGCAGAGGGTTGTGATATAGTTACTGCACTGTTGCTAAAGAGGCCTAGTGATGTGGGCTCCGTGTCCCTGTGCTGGGATTAAGGGTCAAGCTGCTTGCAGTGCTCCCAGTCAGTTATGGCGGATGGCGGGGTTTTCAAACAGCACTGCTGGGACTTCAAAGGGAGCTGCTCTGTGACTCATGTTGCAAGAGAAAATTTAAAAATCCGCGCAGAACAGATCAAATTAGGCTGGCAGAGACTGTCTGAATGTGTGTATACTGGGAGGTGTGGAGGTTATGGCTGAGGGAGGGCTCGTGCCAAGCCAAGCTGGCCAAGCCGAGCTGGCGGCAGTCAGTCAAACCAGAGGCCTGCAGCTGAGTCGGAGGACGCAGGGGGTGGGGTGGGGGGATGGGGGTGGTGGTTCTAAAACCAAACTCCGGGCACAGATAATGCGCGAAACAGGCCCACACCAGTTAGGTTTTAAAGGGGTATTTATTTGGGCGGGGGGGGGGGGGGGGTAACTTACATAACACAAACAGTCAGGAAAGAAGCCTACTCACTGGAGCCAGAGCCAGAACCAAGAGAGCAAGCCAAGGCTTACAGCTCTTTTTTAAAGAGAAATAGACCACGCCCCAGTGGGCTGGTATTTCAGCAGCGGCTATTGGCTGAAGGAGCGGAAGGTCCTCCCGCAGCACTCATCAAGGCCAGCTGGACTGGGAGTAATGGAACATGTGATCAAAATGGACACTCTGAATGTGGTTGGCAATGAGGGCTGACTGAGAGGCCAGGGACAATGGCACTGGGTTTTTATTCTGCTGCATGGACTGACTTTGTGGGAACCTGGTTTGTTTGGATGCTCACCTTTATTAACCTGGATGGAGGGTGGAGGACCTTGGACTTCCCATGGGGCAGGGAACCCTGACTGCTCTTGGGACTGGAGAGGGAGGTGGGAAGGGGGAGCAAGGGAGGAGGTGGAAATTTTTAATAAATAAATAAATAATAAATAAATAAATAAATTTAAAAAGTTAAAAAAAAAAAGAAATCCAAAACTTTTATGTTCTGTTATTGTTTTAGATAGGTGCAATCATTATAGTTAGTTACATATAGTAGTGTAATGGAGAGAAATAATGAAATATACATTTTCTTGCACCTTATTCGATGTATCTAGAATTCTCTCCTCTTTGTATTTTTCTGGATATCTGAATTAGTATTATTCTACATCTAATTTTAGGGATGTTTAAAATCTAGTTCTAAACAAAATTCTCTTCCCCAGATTTTTTCAAGTCTTTCAGAATTTTATATAAAATAGTTTAGCAAAATTCATCCCTTCCCAAAATGATCACAAATCCTCTACCACCTCCCTGCTCGATCAACTTCCTTATCTCCTCTCTCATAAAAAAAAAATCAAACAAGAAAACAACAACAACAAAAACATCGAGTCCAGTCCTTGTTGCACATCTCCTTCTGGGTGTGGGGATTTCCCCGGACTTTGGCTGACACACTCAGTGATACCAATTTGCAGTAAACTAACTTTTTTTCTCCTGGAAGCTATCAGTTGTCCCCATCTCCTTGACTGGGTGTGGGGTTACTTTGTGCTCTCTTCCCTTCTCTAAGCTGGAGGTCCAGCTTTGGTTTGTCAGCCATACTGGCATGGACTCTGATAGTTCATATGTATATCTGGCCTGTGTGTTTGGCAAATTCTAATTCCTTAAAGCCATTTACATCTTACAACTCTTAAAAGCTTTCTGTGCCTCCTAACACCGAGATCCTAGAACGGAGAAAGTGAGTTTTGGTAGAGATGGCTGTGACTTCCATAGTTCAAAACATAGATAATCCAGTCCATAAATTGAACTGTTCTAATGAGAAATACTGCATCTTATTAACCAAAATAACTTTGGGCCCTTATGAAATAGTTTCCATCCCAAATATAAAATAGTCTGGAGAAAATGAAAAATGGCCAATTTCTCCTTTTAAAGCTATTTCATCCAATTAAATGAATACTTGCTTAAGTAGAATATTTTTCATGAGTGCATATTTAATCATTTAATATACTGTTGGGGAAATGTGAATTAGAGCAAGTGCTAAGAGCTTGAATACATTTTTCTCTAGCTAGATGCAAATATCTTTTCTGCTATTTCTCTCTTCATACTCAACTGCCATATTTTCTGAAAAATGTTTTTCAATCATTAAAGTCCATTAAACCAAATAATTTATTTCCTATGACTTTGTAACTATATAAAAATTTTATATCTCGTTTTATTTATTTTGAAAATAATAACATATAAATTATTTTATATATAAAGTACCTCTTAATAGTGGTACTTCACATTAAAATACTTAATGCAAGTAAATGCAAGTAAAATGAAACTGTTTGGCTCACAAACTATACAAATGATAATTCATTTTTATTCATGCTTCGTGAGCTTGAATTCATAATGACTGAAATAAATCCATATGATGAAGTAATGGCTACATTTCTAATTAACTGGATAAATGGATTCAAGAACTATTACTTCAGTTTCTGTTATTAAAGTCTTTTTGTAGTTGTTATGCAAATTATCAACCTTGCCAAAATCAGCAAATTTCAAAGTGAGACTTTAGTGATATTTTGTTTACATTTTGACAAATAACGATTACCTGAGATATCAGAGAAGCAGAGTTACCAGCCACTAGAGAAACCTTATAACTCTACCATTGCTCAGACCAATGTTTCGATCCTGTCCTCAGACTGCCTCCTCTGACTATGTCCTCAGTCTACAACTCTCTCCATCAAACCTCAGACTGCACTGAGCTCCTGTCTTGGTATTCCTGTCTCTACCTCTCTAGTGCTGAGATTAAAGGTATGAAATCTCAAATTCTGGGATCACCTTTATGTGAGCTTTTGTTTCTCTTTTAATCAGATTCAATTTTGTGTAGTCCAGGGTGCCCTTGAGCTAACAAAGATCCCTCTGTTTCTGCCTCCCCAGTTCTGAGACTAAAGGTGTGTGCCCTTACTCCCTGGCCTTTATTGGTTTAGCTCTATACTCAGATCTTGAGGTAAGCTTTATTTGTTAAAACAAAAACAAAGTATCACTACAAGTACAGTTAATCACTACAGGTACAAGGTAATAATTTACAGAAAAAGGAGAAAAATTGTGCGTTTTTCTACTTGTGAGTATGAATTGAGTAAACATGAAAATAATTCAGAAGTTGAAAGTACTAAAGTTAAAAAAAGATGAAACTGTCTTTTAAATAGAGTTTGAAATTAATATTACCCACTGAAATAACTCAAAGTTCCCAAATGGACGGAAAATTCATATAGATTTAGAAGAATCTTTAATAATGAATGAATAGTTAGAACTAATGATTCTATAAAGTTCATAATTTGTAGATACAAAACCAAATTATACCGCGCTATTTTTAGTTCCTTACTAGCTATTCACAGCCCAACTTACGCTGAACTTACTGTCCTTATTCTTGGGTCAAACCTTTGAAATATACTTTGAATATACTACTCTTATCCACCAACACCAAAGCTATGAATGTCATCAGATGACATATAAAACTTAGAGAAAAGATTTTGCTTACTTTCTGTAATCTGTTTACTTGCAGTCTGTCCCTATGACTACAATGGGCTATATATTAATTTATATATATTTTTGATCTATTAATAATAAGACTACCTGTGACTTCGACAGTGGAGAATGTGACTAAGGTAGCATGGGTTTGTTGTGATGCACTATGGTCACTCACACTTGGCTTAAACATAAACTCTTATATACTTTGATGTGAACTCTCTTTTGTATCAACAATACAAATGAGCCAATTTTTAAATAAATTTGGGCACTTATTGGATTTATCAGGTGAATATTATGTCAGCTAGTTCTATAAATTGAAGCAAGGAATACATTCACAAAGTTAAAGTCCTTCTTATGAGAAACTACCAAATCCTGTCTTTGATTTTTGTGGATTTTTCCTTAATATTTTTTTTAAATTATATTTAAATGTTTCTGTGAAGTGTTATCTTTAACAATGTGTATAAATGATATTTTGCATTATTTATCATTTTGTTAAAATTGAAAGATAGAATTCCAGTGGTGACTGAGGAAAGAATGAATACCTTGGAAAAAATTTTTCTGATGATTGCATCATAACTAAGAATCAAGTCAAATGTTAGCTTAGATGCTTCTTTCTCAAAATGACAATGTTTCATCATTCTTTACATAATTTGTACAGATATAATTAATTATTTCTTGTCTATGTTTTACAGAAAAATAACAGCTAACATTTTATGAGTTTTTTCTATTATTATTCTTAGCAATTAAATTCCTTCCTTCTTTTTTTGTGTATGCCTGTGTATTCATGCACATGTGTGTGCCTGTTAGCTAACCTCAGTGAGAAAATCAATCTAATTTTCTGTTTTAGTAATAATCTAGCCTGACAAGCATCTGTTTATTCATATGTTTTAACCTATGATTACATTGTCATATGGATAAATTGTTAAAAAAATGTATGTATTTATCTTTCCTACATTTTGCACTAACAAAATTAAGAACTACTTTTGAATACACACACACATATTCAGCATATAAAGCATATATTTGATATATACATTGAATACAAACATATATATGCATATATATGGTATAGCAGTTCCTTCTGTTTGTGTATTGCTTCCATTGATTAATGAATAAAGAAATTGCCTTGGTCTAGTTGATAGGGCAGAACTTAGGTATGCAGTGATGAAGGATCTGGATTCTGGGAGGAAGAAAGCATAGAGCTGCCAGAGACAGACATGCCAAATATTTCCTGGTAAGCCACTGCCACATGGCAATATACAGATTAATAGAAATGGGTTAAATCAAGCTAACCAATAAGAGGCTAGAGATAATGGACCAAGCAGTGATTCAATTAGTACAGTTTCTATGTGGTTATTTCAGGGCTGAGCTAGCCAGGCATCCGGGATGAACAAGTGGGCCCCTATTGTTGCATCATATATATGATCTAGAAGTGTGACAGTCAGTGATTGAAAACTGAAGTAGCACTTATAAAGGTAAAATCACAACTGTATTATGGGGTAATTAAAAAGAAAGAATATGCAATTATGGGGTAATGAAAAAATGGTGTACCTAGAATCAAGAAAGAGGTGGTAAGAAACTTAAAGAAACAGAGAGACGCTCACAGAAAATTGGAAAATTTTCTCAACTGATTCCATCTGGGGACAGCTGGAACCATGGTGCCATAAGAACAGCACATACCCAGAGATTACAGCTTGAAATCCTCAGAAGTAATGGACTGACAAATCTAGACTCATACCTTTTAGGTATGGGCTTCCTTAGGGAAGGAAGGGCGTCCTTTGGTGCAACAATCACCAAAATTTGGAGAACTATAGAAGGGACATTGTGGAGAGGTGGGGGCAATTTATTGATACTACATTACCTTTGGGATCAGAAAATCTTGAATGGTACAATTAAATCATGTTCCTGTGTAGTGAATATGCCATAAAACTATGTGTTAGGGCTTTAAATGTGATTGGTGGACTGGCAAATTCAGACAGTGAAAAAAAATTATCAGTAGAACATACCTGATCTAAGAGATATTCCTCTAAGAAAATATCTACTAAAGAAATCAGGGAGCAGATTAAAGCCATAAAATTAACCCAATATTCAGTGAAACGTTGATTTCTGCAAATCTTATGAGAGATATTGACATCCAGATACAAAACACACCCAAATAGACCTTATAATCCAAATATCCATTAGCAGAAAAGAAACTCTGCATGTTTTGGTGGCACTGATACAGTTATAGAACAAGAAAGGACATTGGAAGCATCAAGGCAGAAGTGCCAGTCAATTATAAAGGAAACTGCATGAGAGCTATTCTTAGGATGAGATCTAATGACAGAAAAGCAACAAGGTTTCATTAGAGATGCAAAAGAACACAAATGCTAACCTATATTACTTACTGTCTCCTGAGAAATTCTAGTTTGGGATCAAAGAAGAAATGAAAATAACCTATGGAGATAAAGGGAATTCTTGACCGAACAAAGAAGGCATTCAAGCAACATAGCTCATTCTGGTAATAGGCCTACTTCATTTGTGTTTGTGTGTGTGTGTGTGTGTGTGTGTGTGTGTGTGTCTGTGTGTGTGAGAGAGAGAGAGAGAGAGAGAGAGAGAGAGAGAGAGAGAGAGAGAGAGAGAGAAAGAATACTACAGTGCTCATATAGAGATCATAACATAACTTATGGTTGGTTTTCTCTTTTCTTGTGGGCTAGGAGCTGGGGATCAAACTCCTGCCATCAGACTTAGCAGTAATACCTTTATCCACTAAGCCACCTTGCCTGGATAAGAATATCTCAAGTCATATCTCATGCCAAATTATGTAAAATAGAGAATCCTAACACTTGATATTAGGGTGTTATACTTGCTATTCTTATTTAGATAGGACTGATTCTGAATTATTTTTGCTGTAATGCATTATAAGTTAGGCATTTGTTAGGTAACCTTCATTTCTATGACTACTGCTTTTGATTCTGATACTTATTATTTTTAAAGAGATGTGCTACGTAATTTTTAGCCATACCTGCCACATAATTTTAATTCACTTAAATAATAAACTAATTTGAATGAATACTAATTTGAATGAATACTACTTTCCTTCAGATAATTTAAAAATGTAGATTTTCAGCATATATCTTGAATAAGTCTAAAATAATTTTGTATTATATTTATATCTTGGAATAGTAATAATATATTTATTATGTATTTATGTAAAAACATATTAATTCTTGACAAATTTTACTTCAGGTTTAGGATACAAAACATCTATACATTCTAGAATCACAAATCAAAATAATATCCAAAAATGCTATTCTACAAGAAAAAAATAAAGCTTAAAATAACAAGATACCAATATTTTAGCAGTATGTTTCTCTTACTAGTGCAGTCTGACCTAATCTTTTTGGACTGGGTTTGCTAGGCATAAGGTCATTTATAATGGTCTTCATTGAGCATCCAAAGGACAATTTTCTGAATCTCTCCCATATGTTTTAGTCTTTCTAACATTAGTGACCCTTTGCAAGATGACTCTTTCCATCTACATGTGAAAAGTGCTGCATTTCCTTTAGCAATTTAAATTGCTTTTAGCAGGTCAGGTCATTTCATTTAATAGTTCCACATTACTTTATTCAGCTTTCAACTCTAAGAAACACACAAAAATGTTACACTCCAATTCTCCTTGTCAATGAGATTTAATACTACATTTGTATGGTTAAAAATTACTTCTGGCATACATTCGTTTTTCTGTCATTTTTAAATGTTCCAAACACTTGATTTTAAATTAAATCCTGGATGAAAGTTTAGAAATCCAGGTTTTGAATATATTTGATGGATAAACCTTTGTCCTTTTCCTATGGGTTTTATTACCCCAAAGAATGTTAGGTTATTCAATTATTGCTATATTTAAGTAGCATATATTAAGCCACAGTCAAGAAAGATTATTTTGAATAATTTATAAAGTTTAAAAAAGAGTTACTTTCTTTTCTACTAACATCATTTCCTATGCTTCCTCTTCTTAAATACTTATAGGAACTTATGTTGAGTATCCATCAACTCTAAAGTGTTTTTATTGCAGTATCATTGGGAAGTACCTAAGGTCTACTATAAATGCAAACTTTCAGAAGCGTTCATCCTAGTTCTTCATATTTTAAATATTTTCAAAATCTCTCTGTCTGAAACAATAGAATTGCTCTTTAATTCCTATCAAAATGACTCTCATCTGAATCTCACAAACTGAGGCAATGAGGGGTGAGAGTGTTTTATAAGAGGGAATCTTGTTTGATAAACAAAGTTAGTTCTCTCTCCCCCTCTCCCCTTCCCTCTACCCTGCCCCACCCTGCCCCTGCCTGCATGCTCCCAACAATTGCCTGGCGATCTTGTCTGCTTCCAATTTCCAGGAGGAACCATATGTTTTTCTTTGGGTTCGCCTCATTACTTAGCTTCTCTAGGATCATGAGCGGGGAGAAGGAGAGGGTTGGAAAGAGCTTGGGTGAGTGGTATGTTTGAGATGGAGGAAGGAGGGCTATGGGAGCAGGTTAGGATATATCTTAATTGAGGGAGCCATTTTGGAGTTGACAAGAGGCTTGGTTCTGGAGGAGTTCCCAGGAATCCACGGGAATGACCCCAGCTAGGACCCTGGACAGTGGAGGAAAGGGTGCCTGAACTGGCCTTGCCCCATAGTCTCAATTCACTATCTTGAATATCACCATAGAACCTTCGTCTAGCGATGGATGGAGACAGAGACAGAGACCCATATCTGAGCACTGGACTGAGCTTCCGAAGTCTAGCTGAAGAGCAGAAGGAGGGAGACTATGAGCAATGAGAGGTGGGCACAAGTGTTATATGACTTTTTGTTTGTGTTCTGACAAATAAAGCTTGTCTTGAGATAAGAGGATGGAGTTAGGCATTAGTCAACCATAAAAGTTGGGCAGTTGTGGCACACTCCTTTAGTGCCAGCACTCATGGCCCATGCTTTTAATCCCAGTGCTCTAGACAGGAAATGATAAGACTGACAAGACACGGGATCTCAACCATTTTGAACTGGAGGAATGGAAACAGAAGGAGGTCCCTGGTGGCTGCTCCTTTGTTCTTCTGCTTCTCTGTTCTTTCAGATTTTCTTCTCCTACCTGACTCTTAAAATTTACTGATAAACTTTATTAGGTTTACACTTCACACAACCCAGTGCTAATCCTGTGCAGGTCTGGTATTGTTATTCCCTATTGTTGTGAGTCATAGTTTCGTGGGAGATGGCAAGAAAGGACACTGGAAGATCTCTGTAGGTGATATATCACAGAGACAGAGATGAGAAGAGTTTGGAGTCGCTAAGGAAGATTTGAACATCTGATATTGCCCTACCTCTTTCCCACACTAGTGTGGCCTGTGGCTTTTCAGCTTCTCCTGATGAAGTTGGGAAGTCAGATAAAGTGATGAGTGATGGCAGGGAAGTTAGGACGATGGAAAGATCTGCTTACTCCACTGGAGATGTGTCAGGAAGTAAAGAGAGGTCTCATCAGGTAGGAAAGAAACTGAGGATTGACAGAGTAGCTGACAGAAGAGTGAATATGTGGTAATAGCATGTTTCCTTGACTGGAGTAAGAGAAATGAATTTCTAAGAACAAATATAACCATAAAAAAGATCGTTACCTTTCAAAAGTTATAGGATGGTAGGAAGAGGCAATAGGGAGCACACAGCCAGTTATATTACTGAAACTTTTCCATAAGCCAGCCCAGACTCTGCAGGAACTATCAGGCAAGGCAAAAACACTGTTGACACTTTATTCTGGAGAGGATGTGGGATATGGGAAATGCTCCTTTATTTACTATTTTTGTGTGTTTTTCTTTTTTCTTGAAGAAAAGAAAACAAAATATCTTTTTTTTCATTTTACAAATCAATCCCAGTTCACACTTTCATTCCCTCCACATACCCTCCTCCATCCACTCCTCAGAGAGGGTAAGGCACATATTAATAGAGGTTTTTATTTTAAAATGTTATGTAACTTGTAGATGTGTGTTTTGTTTGTTTAGCTTCTAATATCCTTATAATATGGAATTTGAGCTTAACCTCATAATTAAATTCAACAAATACGTTTTCACACACTTCCCACTTTCATGCAGTCTTTCAGACACATGACTTTTAAAAAAATTAAAGATCACGAATAAATATATAGAGTGTTTTTAGGTATTATGGTTGCCTTGTAAAGTGATTGTTGTAGGTTATTCTCCAAGAGCAAAGATTTCTGCAGCTCCTAGTAACTGCCTAGCTTCCCGGTACCAGGAATGATCTCTCTCCTGTTGAATAGCCCTTACTGCAACCAGACAGCTAGTGGTGACCATCAAGGTGGACTTGCCAATACAGTGTCATCAGGTATATTGTGCCATGCTGGTATTTAGCCTCTTAACCACAGATAAGTCAACCATCATCAAAGAAACATTTCCTTGCAACAGAACCAAGGCCATTACAGAAAACAGTAACCAGTCAAAAAGTAGAAAAGTGTCCCTAAGATTCCCAGGACCTATTGATACATCTGCAAAATGACCACTGAACCCATACTCAGAAATCATAGAAGAGAAGGTCTTAGAGAAATTCTAGTAGCCAGAGGAATAAGAAGTTTTCTGTGAGATTTCATATCCCAGAAAACTCAGATAAGTTACATCATAAATTCTTACGAATATGTGGTCCAAATAAAGTCTGCACAGGATGGCTCAAATTAAGATGCCTGCATGGAATGGAGAAGAGGTCGTTGAATATCAATCCTCCAAAAAGAGCCACAGACAACTACAGGGTGCTCAGAGTTTTGCCCAGAGATGAACCCATAAATAGCTATCTAATACTGAGTGGTCAGATCTCAAATCCAATGCATTCCAGTAACAATATACAGACTGAATGTGTTGTATTTATATATTAGTAAAATATATACATATATGTGTGTGTATTTATGTGTGTTTGCATGTGCATATGTAACAACTATTAAAGCAAAAGATGCCAATAGACAGGAAGTATGGGAAGGTTGGAGGGAGAAAATGGAAAAGGGGAAATGATGAAACTACAAATTAATTTAAAAATGAAATCATGTTTACAAGCTATTAAATGTTTTCTACTTTAAAAATAGTCTTTCACATTGTAGTAACCATCATATAGGAAACATAAATACAAAATTCAGTATTATTAACTATAGCCACACATCTTTAAATCTGTGGTCTGTTTGTATGGTATGTTTAGGAAAAAATATTCAAATTTCTTCTCTACTTTTTACTTTAGATTATCATTAGTAACAATGAAAGTCAAGTTATAGAAAAATTGTGACAATGTATCCCTGCATTTAAAAGTATTTAACACCATAGAAAAGGATAATCTACAAATATTTTTTTTTATTTTGTTCCACTTGCCGTTGTAACTATCAGTTGCAACCTTTGTTGTATATAATCTTTGATATATTCTCATTTGTTTTCACTTTTGCTTCCTGGGAGTTTTGTGTCGTATCCAAGAAATCACTTCCAAGACCAATGCCATAATGGATTTTATGATTCTTTTAAGGGAATTTACAGATTTGGGTCTTCAGCTTTAGTCTTTAGTTTCAGATGAGTTAAAAGCACAGCACAAGACAATGGTTCAATGTGTCTATTTTATGTGTGCACACCAGGCTTTCTCAACACCATTTGATAATCCACTTCTCACTGCGCATTCTTGGCAGGCTTACCTGGTTGCAGCTGATTATATATTCATGGATTTATTTCCGAGCACTCTGTTCTGTCTCAGTGGCATATATGTTGTTCTGGATGCCAAGTCCAGGCTGTTTCAGTAGTTTTGGAATATGTTTTGGAATGACAAATTGTGACATTCCCGATCTTGTTTATCATTCTTAAAACTGTTTTGGATGTCTGAGGTCTCTTGTGGTTACATGTGAATTTTTGGTTGCTTTTAATTTCCATTTCAATAAAATCTTTTTGAATAGGATTTTCACTGACTATGAAGAAAGTCCTTGGTAGTATATATATTTAACAGTTCTAAATCTAATCCACCACTATTAATATCTTCGCATTCCTTTCTCTTCTTTGTTTTTCAACTCTGAAGTTTGAGCATAAAATATTTTAATTTCTTAATTTAATTTGTTCTTCAACTTGTTTTTCTCTTCATTTTTATTGAAAGTTTCAGGTAATATTTTTTAGTCTAGCTCCTATTTATTTGTGATTTTGTGCTAAATTCTATTCTTTTTTAAATTTATTTTTGATATTATATTATATAGAATTATACTTTATTTTGTATGTTAAGATTTTTATCTTTTATCTTTATTGAATTTATTAGTTCCATTAAATATTCTATGCATGATTTAGCCTTATCTAGATTAAAATCATGTTCCAAACAACTAATTTTTCTTCAGATATTTTGTTTTCCTTCCTTCCTTTTTTTTCTTTTCTAATTTACTGGATAGAATTTTGGTGCTATGAAATAGAATTGGTGAGTCTTCATGCTTCTGTCACTGAGTGCTTGTAGCTTTTTACATATGCTCCTATGTACAAATAATTTCTCTCTAATTCTAGTTTATTTCATGCTTCCAAATAGTTTCAATCTATTAAAATAAATACAATCGTTATTCTTCACTTTTATTTATTTATTTGTTGGAAGTTTTGAGGCAGATTCACACTATTATCTCTGGCTACTCCTGGTCTTAAGATCATCTTGACTTCTTCCTCCCCAGTACTGGGACTCCATGTTTAAGTATCCCTTAACTACTTTCAACAAACTGATTTACATTTGCATGTTCGGATGATAAGGAGGTATTCCAGTGAATCATGATATTTGATCCTTATAACGATATGTTGGATTTTTATAGCTCCTTTTTGTTCAAGATTATTACTGTGTGCACCATAATTATGACACAGAATATTTATTTTCTGGTATCTCTAGTTTGAATTTGAAGATAATATTTATGCTACAAAATTATGTTACATTTCCTTAAGAGTCTTTCAGCCATTTTAGATTCTTTTTTTGAGAGTTCTTTGTTTAGGTCTGTACTCCAATTTTTTATTGGATTATTTGTTCTTTTGATGACCAATTTCTTCAGTTCTTTGAAGATTTTGGAGAACAGACCTCTGTCTAATGTGGGATAAGTGAAGATCTTTTCCCATTTGTAGGCTACTTTTGTCTTGTTGACCATGTCCTTTGCTTTACAGAAGCTCATCAGTTTCAGGCAGTCTCATTTATTAATCATTTCTCTCAGTGTCTGTGCTACTGGGGTTATATTTAGAAAGTGGTCCCCTGCGTTAATGTGTTCAAGTGTACTTCTCATTTTCTCTTCTATAAGGTTCAGTGTGGCTGGCTTTATGTTGAGTTCTTTGATCCATTTGGACTTGAGTTTTGCACATGGTGATAGATATGAGTCTATTTTCATTCTTCTACATGTTGATATCCAGTTATGTCAGCACCATTTGTTAAATATGTTTTCTTTTTTCCATTTGATATTTTTTGCTCCTTTGTCAAAAATCAGGTGTTCAAAGGAGTGTGGATTAATATCTGGGTCTTTCATTCAGTTACATTTGTCCTCCTGTCTGTTCTTTTTTTTTTTTTGAAAGTAATTTTATTAAATTATAAAAGTTTCCATTTCTGCCCCTCCTCCCAACAGCCTCCCACTCCCCCCACTCCCTCTCCTCTTCCCTCTCCATCCCTAAGAGCAGTCAGGGTTTCCTGCCCTGTGGGAAGTTCAAGTTCCTCCCCCCCTCCCTCCAGTTCCAGGAAGGTAAGTGTCCAGATAGACTGGATCCACAAAACCCAGTATATGCGGAGGAAACAAGTCCCAGTGTCATTGTCAATGGCTTTTCAGAAAGGCCCCGGGCCAGCCACATTCAGAGAATCTGGCCACATTCAGAAAATCTGGTTGGATCACATGCTCGTTCAGTCCCAGTCCAACTGGCCTTGGTGAACTCTCATTAGATCAGTCACCTTGCATCAGTGGGTGATCGCACCCCTCTCACTCCTGAGTTTTTTTTCATGTTCTTCCTCCTTCTGCTCCTCATTTGGACCATGGAGGGCTCAGTCCGGTGCTCCAATGTGGGTCTCCGTCTGTGTCGCCATCCATTGTCAGATGAAGGATCTATGGTGATAGGCAAAATCTTCATCAGTATGGTTATAGGCCAAGGTCGGTTCAGGCACCCTCTCCTCTGTCCAGAGAACAATCTGGGGATCTCTCCTTGGACCTGGGATCCCATTTATAATCAAGTCCCTTGTAAACCCTAAAATGACTCCCCTAGTTGAGATATATTCTTCCCTGATCCCATATCCATCTTTCCTTCCTCCCCCCATCTCAGTCCCCCGAGTTTTCCCCATTCCTCCCCTGCTCCCTTCTCTCTAACCCTCTCCCCTTCCAACAACCCTCCCACCCACGCCCCCATGCACCCGAGGTTATCTGGGACTTTTGTCTATTTCCAGTCTCCAGGAGGATAAGTACATGATTTTCTTCAGGTTCACCTTCTTATTTAGCTTCTTTAGGATCTCGAATAATAGGCTCAAAGACCTTTAATTATGGCTAGAATCCACTTATGAGTGAATACATACCATATTCCTCTTTTTGGATCTGGTTTACCTCACTCAGTAAAGCATTTTCTATGTTCTTCCATTTGCATGCAAAATTCAAGATATCATTGTTTTTTACCGCTGAGTAAAACTCTAATGTATATATGTTCCACACCTTCTTTCACCATTCTTCTATTGAGGGGCACCTAGGTTGTTTCCAGGTTCTAGCTATTACAAATAGTGTTGCTATGAACATAGTTGAACAAATGCTTTTGTAGTATGATAGGGCATCTCTTGGGTATATTCCCAAGAGTGGAATTGCTGGGTCTTGAGGGAGGTTGACTCCCAGTTTCCTGAGAAACCGCCACACTGATTTCCACAGTGGCTGTACAAGTTTGCATTCCCACCAACAATGGATGAGAGTTCCCCTCTCTCCACATCCTCTCCAGCATAGGCTATCATTGGAGTTTTTGACTTCAGCTAATCTGACCGGTGTAAAATGGTATCTCATAGTTGTTTTGATTTGCAATTCCCTGATCGCTAAGGATGTTGAGCATGACCTTAGGTGTCTTTTGGCCATTCGGAGTTCTTCTGTTGAGAATTCTCTGTTCAGATCAGCACCCCATTTTTTAATTGGGTTAATTAGAGTTTTATTGTCTAGTTTCTTGAGTTCTTTGTATATATTGGAGATCAAGCCTTTATCTGATGAGGGGTTGGTTAAGATTTTCTCCCAGTCAGAAGGTAGGCTTTTTGTCTTACTGACGGTGTCCTTTGCTTTACAGAAGCTTCTCAGTTTCAGGAGGTCCCATTTATTCATTGTTTCTCTTATTGTCTGTGCTCCTGGGGTTCTGCTTAGGAAGTGTTCTCCTGTGCCTATATCTTGTAGACTATTTCCCATTTTCTCTTCTATCAGGTTCAAAGTGGTCAGATTAATGTTGAGGTCTTTAATCCATTCGGACCTGAGTTTTGTGCATGGTGATAGATATGGATCTATTTTCATTCTTCTACAGGTTGACATCCAGTTATGCCAGCACCATTTGTTAAAGATGCTTTCCTTCTTCCATTGTATACCTTTAGCTCCCTTGTCAAATATCAGGTGTTCATACATTTGTGGGTTAATACCCGGGTCTTCTATTTGATTCCATAGGTCGACTTCTCTGTTGTTATGCCAATACCAAGCTGTTTTCAATACTGTTGCTCTATAATAGAGTTTGAAGTCAGGGATGGTAATGCATCCAGAAGTTCCTTTATTGCATAAGATTGTTTTGGCTATCCTGGGTTTTTTGTTTTTCCATAAAACTTGATTATTATTCTCTCAAGGTCTGTGAAGAAGTTTGATGGGATTTCGATGGGAATTGCATTGAATCTATAGATTGCTTTTGGTAGAATTGTCATTTTTACTATGTTGATTCTCCCAATCCAAGAGCAGGGGAGGTCTTTCCATTTTCTGGTATCCTCCTCAAGTTCTTTCTTCAAGGACTTAAAGTTCTTGTCAAATAGGTCTTTCACTTCCTTGGTGAGAGTTACCCCAAGATATTTTATGCTATTTTTGGCTATCATGAAAGGTGATGTTTCTCTGATTTCCCTCTCGGCTTCTTTATCCTTTGTGTATAGGAGGGCAACCAATTTTTTGGAGTTGATCTTGTATCCTGCCACATTACTAAAGGTGTTTATCAACTGTAGGAGTTCTTTGGTAGAGTTTTTGGGGTCGCTTATGTACACTATCATATTGTCTGCAAATAACGAAAGTTTAACTTCATCCTTTCCAATTCGAATCCCCTTGATCCCTTTATGTTGTCTTATTGCTATTGCTAGAACTTCAAGCACTATATTGAAGAGGTATGGAGAGAGTGGACAGCCTTGTCATGTTCCTGATTTTAGTGGAATGGCTTTGAGTTTCTCTCCATTCAATTTGATGTTAGCTGTCTGTTCTTATACCAATACCAGGCTGTTTTCAGTACTGTAGCTCTGTAGTAGAGTTTGAAGTCATGGATTGTGATGCCTCCAGAAGTTCTTTTATTGTACAGGATTGTTTTTGGCTATTCTGGCTAAATCTTTTGCTTTTCCATTTATATTTGAGTATCTTTTTTTCTTTTTTATGAGATTTGTGAAGAATTTTTCTGGGATTTTGATGGACATTTCATGGAATCTGTATATTGCTTTTGGAATGCTTACATGGAATTTGTAAGATTGCCATTTTTACTATGTTAATTCTACCTACCCAAGAACATGGGAGATCTTTCTACTTTCTGGTGTCTTCTTCAATTTCTGTCTTCAAAGATTTAAAGTTCTTGTCATATAAGTCTTTTACTTGTTTGGTTATGTTTACTCTGATATATTTTATGCTATTTGTGGCTACTGTGAAGGGTGATGTTTCTCTGATTTCATTCTCAGACTTTTTATCATTTGTGTACATCAGGGCTACTGATTTTTTTTGAGATAATCTTGTATCCTGCCACATTACTAAAAGTGTTTATGATTTGTACAAGTTCCTTAGTAGAATTTTTGGTATCGCTTATGTAAACTAACACATCATCAGTAAATAGTGAGAGTTTGACTTCTTTTCTGATTTGAACCCTCTTGGCTCTTTTTGGTGTCTTATTGCTCTAGCTAGGACCCAGAGAACTATATTGAATCGATATGGAGAGAGTGGAGAGTGGACAACTTTGTCCAGTTCCTGATTTCAGTGGAATTGCTGGGAGTTTCTCCCCATTTAGTTTGATGTTGGCTGTTGGCTTGCTGTATATTGCCTTTATTATGTTTAGGTATGTTCCTTGTATCTCTGCTCTCCCCAAGACCTTTATCATGAAGGGATGTTATATTTTGTCAAAACATATTTTGGCATCTAATGACATGATTATGTGGTTTGTACACAAAGGAAATTTTTAACATCCTTGGTCATCAGAGAAATGCAAATCAAAACAATTCTGAGAGTCCATCTTTCACCTTTAAGAATGGTCAAGATCAAAAACAATCATGTCAACTTATGCTGGAGAGGTTGTACGGTAAGGGGAACACTCCTGCAATGCTAGTGGAAATGGAACCTGGTACAGCCCCTTCGAATGTCAGTGTGGTGATTTCTCAGAAAATTAGGAAACAACCTTCCTCAAGACCCAGTAATACCACTTTTGGGTATATATAAGGATGTTCAATCATGCCACAAGGATATGTGCTCAACTATGGTCATAGCAGCATTGTTTGCCATAGCCAGAATGTGTAAACAACCAAAATTCCCTTCAACCAAAGAATAAATAAGGAAAATGTGCTACCTTTAGACAATGGAGTACTATACAGCAAAAAAAAATCTTGAATTTTGTAGGCAAATGGATGGAGCTTAGAAAACATCATTTTGAATGAGGCAACCCAGACCACAAAAGACAATTATTACATGTATTCACTCCTAAGTGTTTTTTAAACATAAAGCAAATAAAACTAGCCAAAAAATCACAAACCCAGAGAACCTAGACTGGTGCGGGAGAATTGTATGTAATCTGTCAACCATATTTTAAAGAAATGCTGATTGGCCAGACAGGAAGTATGGGTGGAAAAACCAGACAGGAAGTAGAGGTGATGCAATGAGAACAGGAGAATTCTGGGAAGCAGGAAGCTCCCTACAACATTCCTGCCCAGATCACTGAAGAAGCAACATGTGAACTGATAGCTGGAAAAGGTACTGAGCCACATAGCTAACACAGACAAAAATTATGGCTTACCAAAAGATGTAAGAATTAGTGAATAAGAAGACTGAGCTAATGGGAAAATCAGTTTACAACCTAATGTAGACTCTGTGAGATTTTCTTTGGGACTTGCCGGTTGTGGGGTACCGGGTGGGACAGAAACCCCAACAAGCAGCCAGGCCCCCTTCATGTTACACAAGACAAAAATGATGACCCTAAGAGAGACATATATAGATTTAGATTTAATAAAAAGTGTAGTAAAAAAAGACAAGATCTTCTGAGTAAATTGGAAGCGTGGGAACCTTGAGAGATGGTTGAAGGAGAGGGGAGAGGCAGAGATGGGAGCAGAGAAAAATGTAGAGTTCAACAAAAATAAATAATAAAAAATTATGTTATTATTGCATATTTAATGTTTTTCTGACTTTTAAAAACTGAAATTAATTTTTTAAATATAGAGTAGAATTTATCAGTGAAACTAAAATATCCACAGGGTTTCTTGTTTGGGAAGTTTGGCTTATTAAACCAATATATTTATTGGTTTTGGATCTGTTCAAACTTGATGTGTTTTTCTGAATTAGTCAGATTGGATGTATACTTTTGGTTATTCATCTATTTAGTTAAAAATATCTATCCAGTTACTTGATGTATAATCAAAGCTTCTTCTTGAAATCACTTGTTATTTTAATAAATGCTCTTATCTCCATTTTACATAAAAACAAACTGAGATGAGTCTTTTTCAATTTATTTTAAAAACAAGAAAAAGATCAAATACTACCTGATTTCAAAACTGAAATCTGAATGCAGGTATTCTTTGTGATTCCTGCTTAACAGACTTATTATTCCACTGTGCTATGTTATTGCAAAGTTTTATTCATTGGAATCCATCTTTAAAGTGATTTGGGTCTTGAGACACAGTGATTAAGGACACACAATATAATAATACTATTTATTTATATTATATGAAAGTATTTGATTTTCTGAAATGTCTTCATAAAATTATTTTACTTAACTCTTTCTATATTTAAAAATAATTTTCCTGCTAAGAAAATGCCTCAAGTGTATCTCAGTTCAGTTAGTTAAGTTCTAGATATACTATGTATCATTATGAGTTTATCAATGTGTTTGAGTAAAATCTTAAAGCCAAGTGGAAGTTCAGAATGTGTAATTGTTTTTTGAATTTAAAACTGCTGGGAACAAAGGCAGAAACCCACAGGCAAACATTGGACTGAACGAGAGCCCAAATTGGAGATCTCTATTGGTTCCCTACATTCAGAGCTTGGGAACCCCAAGAAAGAGACGGAAGAATTGTAGGAGCCAGAGGGGTCAAGAACACTCAAAGAACATAGAATCAACTAAGCAGAACTAAGAGGGGCATACAGAGTAGAGCAGTAACTATGGAAGTCACATGTGCCTATTCCAGGTCTTCTGCATATATGTTATGGTAGATAAGTTATTTGTTTATTTGTTTATTTATTTATTTATTTATTTATTTATTTATTTATTTATTTATTTACTGTGGAACTCCTAGCAATGGAGTGGAACTGTCTCTGACTCGTTTGCTTGCTCAAGGAACCCTCTCCCTCCTACTGGGTTGTTTCATCCAGCCTTGATACGGATGTTTGTTCATAGTCTTATTGTAACTTGTTATACCATGTTTGGTTGATATCCCTGGTAGGACTGCTCTTTTCTGAAGGGAAACAAAGGAGTGGATACAGGGGAAAGTGAAGGTGGAGGGAAATTGGAGAAAAGAAAAAAATGGAAAATGCTATCGGGATGTATTGTATGACAGAAGACTAAATTTTTGGAAAGAAGAAGTAAATAGACATACAAGAACAAAAAAATAAAAATTTTATTTGGTTTATTTATTTGATACTTATCCATGTGTGTCTTTTAAAGAGAAATTAGTAAAGGAGCGTTCTTTACTGAAAGTTCCTAAATATGTATACAAATAGTGTAAATTTTCATAAGTGTCTTTCTTCTCACTTAGGAGACATGAGTCTAAATCCATGAATTTTGGCTGATGAAATATCTCCCCTTGCCCATAAAATTTGACTGTTACTAGATTGCAAAGTTTAACTAAAAACATTCTGACTTTCATATTCCTATTTGGAATATTATTTTCTTCTTTACCTCATTGTCATTTTTGGTAAATTTGATAAACACACAGAAGTCTACATTAATTATAAACTGATTGGTCTAGTAACTCAGGCTTGTTATTATTTAATTATGACATCTTAAGTTTGCCCATTATTATTTTCTATGTTAGCCATGTGACTTGGTACCTTTTTCGGCAAGGTAGTAGCATCTTGCTTCTGCTGTGACTGGGTCATGATGACTGTAGACTGAGCTTTTCTCTCCCAGAATTCTCTCATTGTCATTGCCCCACCTCTACTTCCTACCTGGTTGCCATGCCTATACTTTCTGCCTAGCTACTGTCCAATCAGCATTTTATTGAACAAGCACAAGAAACAAATCTTTATAGGGCAAAACCATTGTCCCACAGCACTTCCCCCCTTTTTTTTCCAAATTAAGAACTCTGAATCGAATCTCCCTTGTTTAGCTTTCTTCCTGACCATTATCCATACAACTTATAACCAACACTGTAAACAAAGAAAATTATCCATTATACATTTTTTTGGGAATGTGTGCATAGTTTTCCAGGCTACTTCCTGCTGATTAGGGATGCTGATAATCTTATTGGGGCCTGAAGAAAATTTAGAAATATGATCAAGTCCTGATTGGAGTATCCTGTGAGGCTTGATCATCTCAGCCAACAGTCCTGAGGCTGTTCTGTATGTAGAACTCAGACATCTGGGCCACCTGCTTCTATTGCAGATTTCTCAGGGAGTCTTCCTTGATCACACCTTATTTTTGTTAGCCCAGAATGAATCCACAGCCTCTCATTTCCTGTGGAAACAAAAGAAAAACCTCTTCTCCAAAGTAATGTATCTTTTGATTTCATTTTTGAAGTCAAAGCGTTTGCAAAATGTTTGTTTTCTTAATCCAGCAGCATTTATATTTAAATGTCTTTTAGCAACTCTCGTTCCTTTCTCAGCTGTCAAGCAATTTAAAGACAACATAACATACAACAGTATCTAGACTGTCTGTGTGTTTTTCATCTTTCCATGGCTTTATTTTAAGCTCTATTTCATTTTACTTTTATTTTTATTTTTTTGGCTTTTGGAGATAGAGCTTCTCTGTGTATCTTTGGCTGGCCTGGAACTTCGTAGACCCAGGCTGTCCTGGAACTCACAGAGATCTGCCTGTTTTTGTCTCCCAAGTGCAGAGATTAAAGGTGTGTGCCACCACACCTTGAAATCACAGAGATCTGTTTTCCTTTGCCTCCTAAATGTAGGGATTAAAGGTGTGTGCCACAACACCCAAGTACTCTCTCCTTTTTTTTTCATTTTAAGTTTATCCTTTTTCTTTGTATTTTAATCCTACATATTTTTTTTACACATTGTAAAACATTTAGAGAGTTTTTTTTGCTGTTGAATCTATTTTTAATCTCTTTCTCTCTCTCCCCTCTCTCTCTTTGACTACATGAGTCTTTAATTTGCTAAGCATTATGGCTAGGATTAAAGCTGTGTCTTTGACTGCTGAATCAACTTCAATTCTTTAACTTTTTTTGAAATTCTAGACTCATGGCAGAGGTACTGGCCAGAGCCATGTTTATTGCCACAACTCTATGGCATTTCCAGGTCTCTACCACCACCAAAAAGTATGCGATCAGCTTTTTATTAAGACCATTTAAGTGTTTTGTGGCAGAACCTCTTAAAATGTCTGCAAGGTTTTGCAGGTAAAGCTGAGTTAGGAAGACTCTCTTAAATGAGAGCACTTGCATGTAGCAAACTTAGCCCAAATGACAAAATGTTGCTATCAATAAGAACGTGTTTAACTCTATTATTTTTGTCTAGAATTACTTCCCAAATTCTCTCAGGCTTTTAAGTGGATTTGGTCAACTCCACTTTGGGCATCATTCTGTTGGCAGAGGTTTCTGTCCCACCAGGTCCTACAGGCATTTAGTCCCAAATAAACACACAGAGGTCTACATTAATAAACGGATTGACCTAGTAGCTCAGGTTTCTTATTAATTCTTACATCTTAAATTAGCCCATTATTCTTGTCTATGTTAGCCACGTGGCTTATTACCTTATTCAGTGAGGCAGTCAGTGTTGTGCCCAAATTGAGACACACAGAGAGACACCACCAGAATCCAGTCAAGTAAAGATAAAAAAGCAAGGTTTATTCAGCACACTATCCAGTCCGTGCTGGAAACTCGTCCACTACTCACAGCACAGTGCAGTAGGGAAGAGACCACGTTCTTCAGTTGGGCAAAAACCGCAAGCCAGTTTTACTCTGGCTCAAGGCGGTTGGTTTTGCTAGAGACAGGGGGTGAACTACTTCTGCATACCCTCTTCCCCCTCTAAGTGGCTACTTCTGCTTCTATGAATGCCCCCTGCCCTTCCCCCAAGCAGTTACTCCTGCTTCTATTTAGAACACAGAGCTGAGTGTCAACAGGTAGGAACATTTTGTGGTTTATACTTTTGCAGAGGGTCTTGTTTCAACTAGCTCAGGATGTTGCAAATTTCTTGAACCCAGTGCTTTAAGCAGCTCCTGATCAAGCAAAGTTTCTTAAAAATTTTCATGTCCTTACAGCCACACCTTGCTTCCTGGGTGGCTGGGTCATGATTACCGGCTGAGCTATCTTCTTTCCAGAATTCTCCTGTTCTCATTGACCTGTCTCTACTACCTGCATAGTCACCACACATATACTTCCTGCCTGGCTACTGTCCAATCAGCATTTTATTAAACAAGTACAAGAAACAAATCTTTACAGAGTAAAACCATTGTCCCACAGCATGGTTGAAGCTTTGGAAGGGCAGAACGGGAAACTGGATCATCTGGGACTGGGTTTAGAGCTGGGTTGAACTGCTATGTGGGTGCTGGCACTCAAACCCTGGTCTTCTGGAAGAGTAGGCAGACTTCTAAACTGATGAACCATATCACCAGGCCCGTAATAATACATATTAAAGTTAAAATACCTTGTAATATGTCCATTAATTTATGCTCACTTCAGTTTTTAAAGTTTTATGACAACTTACTTTACTAAATTTTATAAATCATATTTACAGTCATAATATAATTACTTTCATTATTTGTTTTTAGTTCCATTTGTTTAAGATTGTACTGATATTGAAAATATACAATGTTATATAATGATTGTTAAAATTTATAAATATATTTATAAATACATCAAGCAATATATATAAAATGATTGCTGAAAAGCATAAAAAGCATTTAAAATTTAAACAAACAAATTAAACTGGAAGTTTAACAAATGATTATATTTTTAGAATCATTATAATTATATCTTTAGAAATTATTTCAAGTTCAGTTTGGTGTAGTGCTGAAAATAGTATTTGAAACTACATGGAGATTAGTATTATAATATTCTTCCCTTTCTCAGTGCACCTAGTAAAATTAATGCTCGCAGACATCATTTACAGTAGTTATTCACAGTCGTAATCAACTTTAATATAAATTTTAACGTAGTGTAGAAAATAGAGAGCAAATTTGCTCCTTTGCTTGATTTTTATTTTGTTTTTAGAAAAAGTAGCTGTTTTACTAAAAATATTTTTGTTTGTATGTAATGGTTTAATTTTGTCACTTTTAAGTGAACAAAATATTTTGAGTTATTTGGCTCTACCTTTAATACAGTAAAATGTATATTAATAAATCAGCATATCATAGCATTTTTAAATTGTCAGTAATGTTTGTAAGGCCCATAATGCATTTGTTAAATTAAATGTCTGAAGACATTCATACCTGTGAGTGTCTGCATCTATGTCTGTCATGGGTGCTTGTATGCCTGTGTGTTTATGTGTGTGTATGTATGTGTACATGTGTGTGTGTCTGTTTGTGTGATTCTGTGATCTGTGTGTTACTTTATCTCAGACTATAGTCTCACTTCTTTATGGGATTAGATATGACAGTAGTGATGCTCTCATTAACATGATTTTAGATTCTTGTAGTGATAGTACCCGATAAATCATAATATTATAATATTTGCTTAAGTAATTTTATGTTCATATACCTTAAGTTTCTGAATAGAGAGAAGATACTTCAGATTTAATACATAGTAGCTTTTGTGTGTATATATTCAAAAATAATGAATTTATATTTCTGAAAAATTCTCTTTGAGCAAGTGTGTAAAATACTGTTAGGTTATCAGGATACAGGGAGATTAAGGCACAGGAGGTGTGCTCTTCATGTTTCTGACGTTGTTAAAGCTTACAGAAGAGAAAATTAAAATTCTATTGAGACATCATGATTTTTTAATACATGAACTTAATTTTGTTTCTTGCAAATAATTTATCAGAAATAAACACAAATCTAGTATAAAATAAGTTTTTAAAGGTACAGATTTATATAAATTTGCCTAACTATAAATTAAGTCATTCCTATTATATTTCATAGAAACTATATTTTTCAAGTAATAGAGAGAACTTGCAGGTACATCCTATGCTCCCACATATGAACAATTGCAAAAATGCTCAATCTTACCAGGAAACTGTTTTTGTTTCAAGCTTAAAATTATGTATGTTTTTTTCATTAATAAAAAACTACATTAATGTTGTGGAGAACTGAGCCACCCTGGAAACCATGTTTAAATGATAAATAATAGCAAGAATCATAGGAAAACCTGAAGAAAAATTGTGAGATTTGATAATGAATATCCAGTAGAAGTGAAGAATGACACACTTTCCAGAAAGAAGAAAAGAACTCACCAGTATCCTCTGCTCCAAGCAGCTTGGCACTTCTGCCCTGCACATGGCGGCAGGTCCCTAATTAGGGCCCAGCCTCATTGCCCAGAGACGATTTGCTGCAGACCTGGCCCAGTCACTTGTATTCTTTCTTTATTTTGCCCTCTAAATCGTCCCTCCTTTTCCAACAAGGCATTTTCTCACCCGGTGTGCACATCTTACCATCTTATCTGCAACTGGTGATGGCACAAAGGCCTCTTTTAAAGAAAATAGGTTTTGACATTTTTTTTCATGCAATTTAAAATAATTTCTTTAAAAGTCTGGCAACCTCTTATATCAAATTACAATGTACTCCACAAGACAAAATCAAACATAATTGATTTTTTAAAAGCTCTTTTATACCTTAGAACCCTTGAAAAAAAATCTATGAGGACATGACCTGTTTAAGAGTCTCCGAAGGTTTATTGTTTGAATGAGCTGGTCTTCACACTTACGATCATATCTCGGGGATGGTCTATGATTCAGGACAAAGGCTCGAATCTCTACATTCAACATAGGATTTTGGATTATTCTAAATGTCTTTGCCTTTAGGCTAAATCTTTATGTTCTGATTATAGTATTTGTCTGAGTGCTATTTACTCTTAGCCAAGATTCCAAAGACTATGTTTTCCCAAAATGATGCTCAATAGTTGAACATAACCTTAGTACCTCATTATAGTTTATGTAGAACATTATAGTTAGGTATAGCACACCTCTCGAACTTTCGAATGTGTTGAATATTTGGTTCCCAGTTGGTAGGAGTATTTTGGGAAATTATGGACACTTTTGGGGTTCGAGCTGGAGGATGCAGATCTCAATATGTTGTACCTGGTCACTCCTTGGGTTTTTCTCTGTTTTTCTTTTCTTTTTTCTTTTTTTTTCTTTTTCTTTTTTTTTGGTTGTTCAAAATAGGGTTACTCTGTATCATTGGAGTCTGTCTTGGTAATAGCCTGGTACTAGACTAGGCTGGTCTCAAACTCTGAGATATCTGCCTTCCTCTGTCTCCTGAGAGCTGGGATTAAAGGCGTGGGTCAACACCGCCCAGTTCTTTTCTGTTTCTTGTCAGTCACAATGTGAAGAATCCTTCTTTATTCGGGATCCTACAAACTACCTATTCTGTAACTGTCACCCTGTACCTGGAATGCAGGGAGTTTTAATCATGGAATAAACCTTCCGGAACTAACCCCTTTAAAGCACTCTATCAAATATTTGTGTCACTACTGCACAAAAGGAACTTAGCTGATTTTTGAAAAGAGTCTAATAGAAAACTTATATACTTGTCTTCCGTATTCCCCAGTAGTCATCTTTAGTGTTTCAATGAAGCATTTTGCTACTATATGCATTTTTTCCCAACTGTCAGTGGTTTTTTCAGTGGCATGTAAATCCTTACGACAGTACCAAAAGTTCCTTCTAAAATTTGGTTTCTCTCTTATTTGAACCACTTTTCCATGTGATGTATGGACTAGCTTTGGGGATTAATAATTTCTGATGTATCTATTATTACACAAGTACTCATAATTTGGGAGTTTGAAAAAACAGTTTTATTTTTCCTACAATCTTTCCAAAATTCCAGAAAGTGCTATTGGGTAGCCTAAACTCAATGCAGACATCAACAGTGACACATGTCTTTGAGCTGCTTACGGTGATTCTGTAGAACCATCTGATGTAGTTATCAAAAAGGACCTAAAGCAATAAAAATGCATGTTTTTCAAAATATAAAACCTCAATGTACCTAAATGTACAAATTTAAAGTTTTATTGTTGTCATAGGACTTTGAAACATCAAAAAATTGTTGCTGGTTTTGAACAAAATTAATAAATGTTAACATTTATTAGATTATGAACATGGAAATTAAATTATGTATATTTGAGCAACTACTATGCAAAATTGAATAACACTATACATTAATAGTTAAGTGCATTTGATCTAGAATAATCTCATTCCTGTTATTAAATATATTAATTTTGGAAGTGTATGCAATCTCTTTAAAAATTATGCTTCCTATTTATTATGAGAGTAAATAGGGAAAATAATATGCACACATATATATACCCATATATACATACTCATATCTATCTATATTTTTATCTATATCATCTTTATAATTTCAAATGATAGTCATGACTCTCGTAAAAAAGGGTTGATCTTTATTTTCTATCATTCTTTGAATTGAAAAATATGTCACCTTTCAACTCAGAATGATTGGATCCCTTACAGTTTAATGTCAGTGACTGTTATAGAACAAGAACACCCATCTCATGAATATATGGAGAAGGGTTTGCTGTCTAAAAACATCATCTGGGAGCTTATTAGAAATATAATAGCACAGTTGAATTAAAGTTGTGGGACATTGGGTCTAAGAATCTCTGCTTTAACAAGCTCTCCTGGTGATTCCATGTATGCAGAATTGAAAAAAACAATAATCTTTATTGTAAAACTCATCATTATCATTGTACTTAAGAATTCTTTTTTGAAAGTTCACTCCATGATCATCTCATATTTGAATAATTAGTAGAAGGCCTATGATCATATTGCAAACTCTTAGAGAAGGCCCGACTTTTCTGTTTGTAGATATGGAAATTAAAGTGATCGTTGTACTGAAATTTTTAATGAATAAGCACGCTGTTTGATGAATAAAAAAATAGTTCATGGACATTGAAATGGACCAAAATCAACAAGAAGATAGTTCTGTGATCTCATATGAGGTTAAAACTTTAATAACACATATAAATCGCTAAAGAATAAATTACAAATGAAAATATGTTAAAAAATAGACTGTGTAGGCTAACATATTCATGACTTGTTTACAGAAGTAAATGATTTTTTTTGTAACTATAGTGATATGCCACCTGCTACTGACAGCTTGATCCATCTTCTATCTTCTCCCTGTCAACGTGCTTATCTGTCGTCTACCCACTATCTATCACACGTTATCTGTCCATACTTTACCATATCTGATTCACTTACCTATTAAATGTTACCTCTGTCAGCTATTTTCCATCTGGTAGTCTTGTATTTTTTATCTGCCTTTTTCATGTCTGTTATAAATACCATTTTGGATATAATCACATGGATTTTGCTACTTCTATTCACTGTTCTTGTCTTTCATTAGTCATTCACAATGCAGTTGTAATACACTTTAAAACACCTCTTTCTGTGTGTTTCTTCTTATCATTTCATACATTATAAACTAATTTGAATGTTAAAAAAGACCTTTAAAATGTATTTTAAGCCTTTTATTTCTGTTGTTTTAATTATGCACAGGTGTAGCGTGTGTGGGAGTATATGCATGAGAGTGTGGGCTTTTACATAGTTCAGAATAGGGATCTCACTAATTTTAAATGCTACTGTCCCACTGTAAACAACTGGCCTTGATGTGTGCCTTCCTTCATAAATTTCCATTTTGTGCCCTTCATGCAGTAAGTCTTTGTCTAGGATATTGCCCTTAATACTTTCTCAAGTCAACCTAGAAAACCAATAAAGAACTTCTTTAGTCCATAGATAGAAATGTGAATATGCTTTTAGGAACACATCCACTACATTATGACATTTCAGTACATAACATGGGACTTTTACAGGCAGATTCTTTAAATTTAGGTAGATTCATTTATTTTGGGTATGTTTTGCAAGTACAAGATTGAAAGGGCCATTTGACAAACAAATTTTAACCACGAAATCTACAGAAATCTTTAACAAGAAATGGCATTTATGTTGGCCCTTTGAAAATAGTCAGTGTCCTTTTGCTTATCAAATGGTGGAGATGTAGTGGCGGATTTGAGGGCATGGCACTAAAGGAGTTAGATATTTCTATTACTGTTTAGTTTATAAATGCCGTACGATCTTACATGACTGTGTGTCACCACAACCACTGGTTTATAGAATTGAACCCTATAGGTCTACCTGCCTTGAAAGTTGGAATTAGTAAGGGTACCCACTTTTCTTTTAAGGATTAATGCACAGGCTCCTTTGATCCCTGTTTCTAGAAGTTGCTGTAAGAAGTTGGATAAAGTGACCTGGGTAAGACTGGCAGTACAAACAAGTGAGTTCAAGATGTTGCTTTAGAAAATGGCCTGCAGTGATGGACACTGTGACTGAAATGGGCTACAATGCAGCAGTGACTTTGAACGTTGAGCGATGTGAGGAGGCCACCACAGACAAGGCCTTGTTATCCAGTTAAAATTGCCCTTTCCACAAGCTACCTGCCTCTGGTCATCAAACACCAAGTTTAGAGCAGAGTTTATGTTGGTAGTTCAGCTTTGATAAGACTGTGATATTCAGATTAAGAATGCCAGCTTGACTTAGTAATGACTACCAATCAATACTCAGAGGTACTCTTTGGTTACATCAAGTGAAAAGAGCTACTAATTCTGCCGCACACTGCGCCCCCCTTCTGCGCTTTATGCACTAGAATCCAGTTCGCGAACTTCGGACAAGGGGCTGGAGGTTGAGGAAACACACGCAGAGACAGAGCAACACACGGACCTCCAATCGCTGTTACAAAAGCCCCTCTTTAATAGCACCATGGAGGCTTAAACACCCTGCAGTCAATGGCCAACAGGTGAAAAGCCCATCCTCTAATTCTCTAGGCAAAGCACAGCTTTTATTAACTTCAATTAGAAGGCGCTAGCGGGGAAGAGCAGCTGAAGGCCAGGACTCAATTAGTCCCAACATAATTCTAACTGTTGAATAATAACAAGTAGAGTCTTTGTCATGACTTCGTTGAGTAGTTTGGACATGTTTCCAGACCAGCAGTACAAGCATCTTGAAGATGACAAACATGCCTCCAACTATCAATGCAAATCCATCCCAACTAGTCAGACTTAGACTTCAAGATGTTTCTCATTGTAGCTGCTGAAAAAAAAAAAGACTGCACTTTAGCCTGTTTGACTTTAGTATTTTTATCCACTTCTGTTTACT
Source organism: Myodes glareolus (assembly GCF_982192425.1). NCBI lineage: Eukaryota > Metazoa > Chordata > Mammalia > Rodentia > Cricetidae > Myodes > Myodes glareolus. Next base: position 75,033,374 of record NC_142037.1, on the reverse strand, counting down.
CTAACATTAAAATTAGCCATTCCTTAGACACAACTTTGACATAGAAATGGACAATTAAACTCATTTAATTAATTAAACTCTTTGCTAAGTGATGAACAAAGAGGCTGCAAAATGTCTATAATAAACTGAACTTTGAAGCAGAACAAAAAAAAAACCCAAAAAAATGTAAAAACTCTCTCCCAAGCATCAATAACAGAAGCTATGCAGTTATACATACAAATCTTTAACAGAAAACCTATGCAGGAATCCATATACATACTTAACAGGGAAGATTTTTAGCTGTATGTACAAATCCTTAATAGGTCTTTCCTTGTACAAAGTCCCAAGATTTTGTTTAAGCACTGCTACTTCATAGAAAGTAGGTTGATTTAGTGAGAAAACATACTTATGATAGAGAGTTATATTTTATTTGGGACACTTAGTATATCATATCATCAATCCTTGAGGTAGGTTAAATATCAGTGTCTCATTTTACAAATCAAAAATCAAACAGCTTGATCACATGCTCATGAATCTGGCTGACAATGAGGGCTGACTGAGAAGCCAAAGACAATGGCACTGGGTTTTGATTCTACTGCATGTACTGGCTTTGTGGGAGCCTAGTCTGTTTGGATGCTCACCTTTATAGACCTGGATGGTGGGGGGAGGACCTTGGACTTCCCACAGGTCAGGAAACCCTGACTGCTCTTAGGACTGGAGAGGGAGGAAAGGGGGAGGGTGGGAGAGAGTGGCAGGGGAATGGGAGGAGGGGAGGAGGTGGAAATTTTTATAAATAAATAAATAAATAAATAAATAAATAAATAAAATAAAAAAAATCAAACACTTGATGCACATTTCTACTAAACCAGGAGTCCTGGGGTCAGGAAGAACATGGTCACTCTAATTTCAGATCCATCTAATGTTTGAACGTAATGCTGATGGGCTTTATGTTCCATTGGAGAGGGAACAGACTAGATACTAAACCTTTAATGAATTATGTTTATACAGAATAATCCATTGGCTCAGTACAAATATATTAACATAAACCTGAGGTGTAAAATTATCAGTGTGGAGTGTAAAGTTTATTGTTTTCCTACCTTTCAGGTAGAGTGAAGCAGGACTAATTACTTGTGCGGAATCATAGAAAAACATGGGCATAAACGTAGACACAATAAAAAATGATGCCTAGATTCCATGGTGAGCTAGTTCTTATCCCAGCCCAAGATGAAGATAAAGAACACTATAAGCTCAGGCTTCTGAAGCTTAGTCTTCTCTGAAATTGTCCTATGAAATGATATTCATAAACTTGTTTAAAGAGGAACTTTAAAGATTAAACTAGACATGAGGGTTGTTACAATCTTATAAAAGGTGTTATGAATTAACAGAAGAACTAGTTTTGATATATTATGTAAGCTGACAAAGGAACAACCTAGCACACTGCAATTTCTACATGTCTCATTATATGTATTTAATAAATATATTCAACGCAAAGCAATGTATTAGCATGTATACAAAACATGTAACATATATGTAACATGCTTATATGTGTGCATTTATTTATGCATGTATTTATTTATATATGTGTAAAATATATACATGTATACAAATATAATTTCCTTGATTTTTCTTCATGCCTCGTGAGCTATAATCTGTAATTACTCTCACTTTGCTGTAAGCATTATTTTATAGGATCAAAATAATTTCTTCATAACATATTTAAAAACTTTTGTGGAAAATTGTATATTCTGGCATGTATAGTCAAAGTTTGTGCAAAGATTTATTAATTGTTAAATGTCAAAATAAAAATAGCAAAATATGTGAAAATGGAAATATTCAAATTTATAGGAAAGTGAAAAAGGAAACAATCTGGGAGAGTTTATGTACAGAAAAAAATCAAACCACTTTATATGTGGAGTAATATTGTAAGTCCATCATTCTATACATGTGTGATGTTCATGGATATATGTAATTCCTGAATCAAACTGATTATTGGACTATCATTATCTCATTTTCACAGTGATTACAAACTAATTATACTGCTAAGTATACCACTTAGCACAGGCTTTTTACATTATATCAGAAATTAATCAGGCAAATGAATTCATTTTTAAAACACTTCTTTTGACTTTATTCTTACCTTAAAATTAAAGTGGATTAAGAAAGTGCAGTGGTAGCAAGTATAATAAGTCATTGTATGACTATTAAAAAGATAACTGGAAAAATGAATCTCAGCATATAATTACTTTTTGAATTAAAAATTACTTTTTGTTTTTTAAACAAAATATAGAAATATATTGCTATAAAATATAAATTAGTCATAATTTTAGTAATATATCAAAGTATAAAACCTAAATTACTTATAAAGGAGACAGATGCTTAAAAGTCATAGAAGAAAGATCAATTAGGTAATAAATCTATGTATCTATAGATAAAAAAGCAGCAGTTGTCAATAAAACTTACTCCATTTGCTTTCTTATATCAGTATAAGAAAGTTATTTTATTTTTATGTAAATATCTCACTTGTCCTCATGTTATCTCTGAGAATTGTGACATTAAATTATATCTAGAAATTCTTAGAAAATAAATGCTTAATTCACTTTAAGCTTTTGAGGTCTATTAAAGCATTCATTCTAAATTATCCCAAATCACATGACATGTGAGATATTCAAACAGGATATCTAGGCATTTGGTGACAAGTGTCAATTTCTGCGAACATGAAAGTTAAAAGTCAGATAGAGCACATTATAAGTCAGGGCAACACAAAGCACATAACGTTGAACAGGCATATGCAGATGTGAACTAAACATGCACAGTGCACTCATTTGCCTCTCCTAAGTGCTAGCAGAACACTTAGTCAGGGAAAAATAGAAACATGATAAGGATACACACCAGAGTAATTTAAATATTCCATCAACCATGTCCACTGGTGATTTTGTGAAGCACTTGAAGGCAAACTCAGCTGTTTATACTCAAATACATGTTGTCTAGAACAAAACAGATATTTGATTAATTATGAGAACACTTTTTAGTAAAAGTGTGGTGTAATCTATATAACTTAGATAATAATCTTTTCTCATTGCTTAGTACTTCATTAAATACACCTTCATTAAATAAGATATTGAGTTCCTTTAACCAGAAAAGAGGCTAATTAGATAAATAAAGTAAATATTGTGATTATTGAACTTTGACCACAGAGTATATGTAGCTTAGGAAATGCATGAATTTCAAGATATTACCACTGATAAGGTCACATAATAAAATTTATTTATAATAATAAATTTATCAAAAATGATTTTATTTTACATGAAGTACATTAACATACTGACAGTCTAAATTGCTCAGTCTAAATATATAGATTTTCATGTACAAAAATGTATGCCTATAATGTATTCTATAATAATATAAACATATATTAAACTGATTTGAATCCAACATCCATATTAAATTGTTTAACTTAACAGAACACAGAAGCAATATTTACTTTGTATCAAAATAAATGTTTGGATATTTTGGTAGTTTGAGAAGAATATATGAATATTTGATTTTAATATCAAATTTTATGACTATCAGATAGAGGAAAAAGTCAACATAAAATTTTTTGTAAGCTCATATCACTTTGTAAAAACCCCATGTGTTTCACCAATAAGAAGCAAACAAACAGATCTTTGAGGACATAAATTTATTATACATTTCAGTAGTCAAATGCTCCCCTCTCATCTATTGAGATACTTCCCAACAGTCTCGTGGAATTCCTGGAAGTAGGGCCAGCACACACATATGGCTTTAGAGAAGGTTGCACCCAGGCATATATGCTGAATGAAGGGGTGAAGGGATGGCTTGTGTTCTTGCAGGAAAGTCAGGTGGCACAGCATTTGATCAAACTCCATTAACTTTTAAACATGACTTGCTTATTTCTTTTGTTTTCCTCTGGTATTTGTGGGCTGAAATTTAACACACTGAACTTAAACTACTAAAAGCAATGCCGTGGAAGTTGTTAGACTGGTGCCTTTGTGTCCCAGGACTGTTATAGCAAGCTCCATAAAGGGAGATGTTTGAAACACAAAGGTTTTCTACATTCAGATCTTAACACATACATCTTGTAGATAACTGAAGGGAAGGGTATAGAATTTTTACATTTTTGATCTGTATTTCTGAGTTATTTTGCAATTATTGATATTACTAATGTTTCTTTCCACCATAACATGCTTAGTGATCCCAGTTGATGATTATGTAGTGTCTCCTAAAGACTGTTCATTTCTTTCCCAAGAATGCTTTTCCAAGTTTTTGGTACCCTCTTCCCTTTTATATAAATTCCTATGCTAGAACTTTCCTATTTCTGAAATTATCTTTTCATCCTTTTCTCAATATATTCATACATACATCTAAGGTGTACACCTTCTGCTTAAGAAATAAGAAATTCTTACAAATTGATATTCATGTCTTAATGATGATCCTGAGCAATGTGTGATCAGCTTCTCATTACTTTATAATGTCTTTCATCTCTTCCAAGGGATTTAGGCAATTCTCCTGCCCCTAGTTCCTTGGCTCAGTATGTAACAGCATATTTTTGCACAAATCTCAATAACAAATTTACCAAGGTTTCACCTGAATGAACTTCATCACTTCTTCAGAAGAAGTTCTTAAATCATGATTACTGCTATTTCGATGATTATTTCCTCTACAATATTTATTTAGTTCCCGTTATGCAGAAAATAGCTTAATATTTCAATCCCATTTTAGTGCCCTTATTAAGAATAAATGCCATTCAATATATCTATCCCTTAAACGTGATCATTGTGCGCTGCTAATAGGCTCAAAAAAGCTCTAACACATTGCTAATGCATGCTGTTCCCAAAGTCTGCAAGGGCTTTTCACAAGCTCAAATGTCTTGAGTCTGGCGAAGATTTTTTGAATGGCAGTAACTAAAGTAAACTGAGTTGCTCTCTAGCCAGTGAAAGATCTATCATTTACATTTTAGGTCTACTCCAGTGACACTGAATAGCACAAACTGTGCAAAGGAAATATGTTGATCATAGATAGGCAAGAATTAACTAACAGAAGTGTAATATCTATGCTGAGCTAGTATCTACCCTCAAGCAAAATGCTGGGGAACAGGATCTTATTGTACATGTCCTTACCTCACAAATTGGAAAACAGGACCTCAAATCTCAAATTTATTTTTCTTTTTGCCACAGTTAAAAAATGATTTAATTGAAAAATAAAATCAGATTTGAGAAAAAATATTAAAATCTATAAAGCTGTGACAAAGTTTAGACATCTCACACACAGATGACAGGTTTTGACTTACATATTTTTCAACAATTATTTGGCACCATAATTTACAATGGAAGTTATCTTTAGAGACTGCTGTATATGAAAAGCAACTGATAACAGAAAAACTGAAGATCATTCTGTCTAGAATACAGAAAGTTGCATGACTCTCAGTGAACTTCTCGGATGGTTTTCTGCAAGTGATTAAATCTGATTAGAAGAAAGAAATATGTTTCAAATAAAAGAAGCTATGTTTATTTAGACAGTAAAAATATAGTTGAACTGTCAAAGTAGGTAGGACTCAAATTCCCCAGAATATTTGCATGCAGAGCTCTCAGATAGCAACTCTCTGTTTCTACTGCGGCACCATGTGTGCGTGCATGCCACCATGGACTGAACCTCAGAGCTGCAAGGCAGTCACCAATTAGAGATTTTACATTATGAGAGCTGCTGTGGTCATGATGTTGCTTCACAGCAATAGAACCTCAGACTAAGGCAGTAACTATTAGAACTTATCTTCCAGGTTTTTAGTTATTTTCCAAAAACAATTAAAAAAATCCAACGAAACAACAAAACCTAGAAAACAAAATACAACACCCCAAAACAAGAAAAACCAAAAACCAAAAAGCACCAAACTGTATCAACATACTAGCACACAAAAATAACCCGTGAAATCCAGTTTTTGTTGGATAGCTACTCTCTCCCTTGGGACCTCTCCTGGAGTGGTCTCAGTCTACTGTCAATCATTGAGTTTGTACTCTCAGAAGTTACACATGACAGTTCCTTTTTCTTTTTGATGAACTTTACTCTGGTGGCTAGGTTTACAGTCATTCATTCCTTTTTCAAATACTACAAGATAAAATATACTAAGATAAAACAAAAACTACAACATTGAAATAGTACAAGCCAAAACAACAGAAGGAAAAGTGTCCAAAAGAAGGCACAAGGGTCAACAACCCAATCAGAAATTATTGTAGTCTTTTATGCACCTGCTAAATGTAGACCTACTTCCCATCACATAATTCTGTATTCTCACATCTATGTATAACATTTTAATTCACTTGCAAACTGTTATTGAAGTTTCATAGATTGCTGAAATCTTATTTACAGATTACATATATTATAATTTAGTGAAATTGCACAATATGGAAACTTCCTGCATAGATATTAATTCAAGCTTTACTATCATTATATAACAATTATTACAATAGTTGAATATACTCAAAATTAATTTGTTATTTTTTTCAAATAGTATTTAATTGTGCTCACAATAATCCTATTGAGCACATTTTATAATTGTCTACACTTCAGCCATAAATAAAAGACATTTTAAAATGTAATAATTTGAATGTACACTTAATTTCTACTGTCAACAACTCTTACAAGGAAATAAGATGTATATTACACTGTACTTTACAAATGCTTAATTACATAAAGAAAAAGAAACTTTGCACTGGTAGTTACATATTTTCATCATTCTCTTGCTGTCTGGAATTGCCGTATTTAATTGGAAATTAAAGCTATCATTTTCTTATTGGTAGTGAATCTGTTTAACCTGATCATGCCCCAAATAAATGCCACGTGTTGAACAACTAACATTAATCTAGCATTCATAAAGACTCTCAGATATTTTCTTTATCTTTTAAAACTTCTAGTTTTCTTGGAGATAGAATAACTTTTTAAATTAAGATTCTAAGAAAAGAAGTCTGAATAATGGGATGTCTGTAAAACAAGAAAGATGAATAGAAATTGGAAGTGCTGATGATATATAATGGGGAAAAAGAGTTCCGCATAGAGAAGCATGCTATTTCTTAACATAATTAAAGTTCTCATAAAGAAAATGAGTTTAGATTTATTGTGTGACACTTCAAAGAACAAAACTACCATTGTTGAAATGAGAATATCTATTTTCAATTTAACAGAGGCATTTGAAATGATAGATCTCTTCCTTAAATGCAGTGTTCAGTACATGGAAGTGAAATACTTCAACCTTGGCCTTCAGGTTTTTTGTGTGTGTTTGTTTGTGTGTGTGTGTATACACGTGGGTATGGGTTTGGGTGATTATTTTCTTACAGTACATTATAGTAGATATACATGGGCAATTATCATATGAGATGTCTTCTAAGGACTTCAAATTTGAGATTTACTTATCTTTTAGAGAATACTACAACATTTGGTAGAGTATAGAGATGATATTTGGTAAGGTAATTCACTGAAGAATAAACATGATTAGTTATAAAGCATAGAGAAGTCTCCAGAATTATAAATATTCAAAGTAACTAAAACTGAATATTTAACAAAGAAGAATTAGAAAATGACAAAACAAAATAGCTTATCACATTAGAAATTGATACTGCTGTTCAGTATTATAAGATGTTCACAATTGAACTAAATAATCACTGAAATCACAGAAGTCACATGTACTAAGGATTAAGTGATGTTTTTCTACATACATGCATATCTTTTGTCTGAAGCATTTGTTATTCCATTGGAGAAATTTAAATTCAGGTTTTATTTTGTCTTTGGTTTTGTTTGTTTAGTCTCTGAAAACTTCACAGCAACTTTTTTTATCTATAGTCCCCATACTATAAAATAGGACTCTTAGTTAAGCTTTCTTTTGGTGCAATGAAATATCATGATCAAAAGAAACTTGAGGAGAAAAGGGTTTATTTGACTTACACTTCCTCATTACAGTCTATCATTGAGGGAAGCCAGGACAGGAACTCAAATAAAATAGAAAACTAAAGGAGCTGATGGAAGGGCGTTGAATACTGTCTTGTCCCTTATGACTTGCTCAGACTATTTCTTCTAGAACCTAGAACCACCAGCCCAGGGATAACACAACCAAAATTGGCTGAGCCCTCCCACGTCAATCAGTAATTCATAAAATGCTCTGTGTCCATTCAGTATGGCACCATCCACAAAAGCCTTGATCATCCCACACCAGCCATTAAGCAAGAAAATTCTCTCGAGAAATTTTCTGCAGGACAAGCGAATGGAGACATTTCCTCAGTTGAGATTCCCTCTTCCTAGAGTACTCTCCCTTTGTTAAGTTTCACACACATATCAGCTCACACATAAACTACATTTAAGTACTTCACACAGACATCTGAAAATTAAGTAGACTGCTGTAGGCTACAGTGAGTCTAATTTAAAATTGTTATGAACTTATAAAAAACATATTTGGGCCTAGCCTGAGACAGTAACACCAAAACCAGTTTATTCATCTACACCTGTATTTTAATCTGCTTTTGAGTAAATGTTAAGAAATGGAAAATTTAAAATCATTATAAATTTGAATAAAAGGGACAAATGAAATTTAATTAATGAGTTTTGAGGGAAACAGATGATGATATTCCTGTGAAAATAATATTAACATATGGATGGCAACATTACCCACTGCCTAGATGTTCCGTGCTCTCTGATGTCATCGTTTTTGCAGGTATTGCAGAACTGTTAATGTTGGATATTTGAAACAAATGCCACTAGAGAAGCATCAAAGAAGGTGAAGAAACTTGAGATTATTATGTATAGCGGGTTTAAGAGACAACTTATTCAATACCAAGCTGAAAACATCTGGGGTTTCAGGAAAACAGGCTAGTATAAATAAAATATGTCATTTTAATACCACAAGTTTATTAGTGTACAGTATTTTATGAACCAGGTTTTAAATATTAAAATCAAATTATACTTGAAGCAGGATAAAATACTGTGTCAGGTGTTTAATTGATTGTGTTAGCCTGGGATGGAGTTCAGTGGTAAAGCGTTTGCTCATATGCACAAACCATAAATTCATTTATAACACTGAAGATGAATAAAGAAAAGAAAAAGAATAGAATCATATTATATACCTGCAAAGCCAGCAACTGGGAGGCAGAGTCAGGAAAATTTAACAATTCAATATCATCTTTGAGGCAAACTTATACTACATAAGCCCTGCTCAAAACTGTAGACATAAAGAAAAACAAATGAATTATTATATTTACTCCCTATTTACAAGGTCAAATTGTCATAATATTAAACATTAGCCAACAAAAATATTCTTCTGAAAATTATCAAGAATTGTGGAGCTAATAATTACTTGCCTTTTAAAGAATGAAACCTCATATGGGTATATGAATGACTACAGAATTCCAGTTTAGTTATGTTTCCCTAAATTGGTAGAACATTTCAGTTTAGGTTGTCAGGCTTAGTGACAACATTCCCTACGTGCTGAGCTTTCTCAGGGACCCCACAGTACATATTGTTATTATCTATTTTTTTCTTAGAGTTTCAATTTCCTTTTATTACCTTCCACCAAAGATATGTTTCTTAACTACTTAGACTATTTATGCTGAATATTATTATATACACAATTTTAGACATTAAATTAAAATAAGCATTGTCACTGATTCAACTAGAATAATCTCATTCATTGGGATCCAAACTTTTGTCAAAATTAGCACTTCTCAATAGTTCCATAAGCACACCTTGATGTCTGTTCATTGACTCTTCAATTTCTATGGTCTCTGTTCTGCTTTTAACTTTTTTGTCATTATTAGAATCCAAAATTCATTACTTTAACTTATTATTATCTCAAAACACTTATTTGATAATCATTTGGACATTACTATACCTGCTTTCTTATCAACAGATTACTGATAGTCTTAAGCTCCCTCTGTGAAATATTTCAAACTTATAAAATATAGCCATTATGTTATTTCACCAAAAAATGCATATAAAATCAAATTTTATTAGCATCCTCATTATCTTTACAATTATTATAATCGTCACTACTTTTCTAAATTTTAGAGATTATTTGGACAATATTCCCTGTTTACTAACAGAGATAAGCGTTTCTATGTATTTTTCATGGATAAAATTCTGTAAGGGTTTTTAGTAAAAGTCAAGCACCTAGTGACATAAAATTCTTTTTAATGTGAAGCAATATCAAGCATAATGATTGATAATTTCAGTATTATATATTATAATCTATTCTACAGATCAACAATTGTCATCAGAATAAAAATATACAAGATTACCTGCCACTTTTAAAACACCAAAATTGTTTCGGCTGACACCACAATGATGCTTTTTCAATTATCTCTCATTTCTCACTCCAGTCTTGACACTAGTGACATTTCAGCAATCCCCGTGCATTACACTTTGTCCTATATGTCTTGCATAGTATTGTAACATTGTGAGGAGATTTGTTACTGGTCCAATTAAAATGAGCATCTTTAGGCTGTTAGGAAATGACAGTGCTATGGTGCTGTGGAGAAAACAATAAGGCCAAAGGAGATGATGGTTGCTGGCTAAGTGTGGAGAATAAGCCAATTGTCCATGTAGGAGGCAGGTCTAATAGAGCCTTTTTGTGAGTCCTGAGCTCAGCACCTTGCATGTGTTTTCTCATTTTATGTAATCATCACATCAGTGCTACTAGAAGGTACTATTTTTATTCCAGTCTACAGATGGCAGAACTGGAGATCAGGGAATTAAGTGGTAACGACACAGTTTCTGTTTACAAGAGCCAATTAAAGCAGTCATTTGCCTGAAATCAGGAAGGGAGATCAGATTTTATTTATACACTAGTTAAGAAGGAGATAAATAAGTTAGACTATGTAAAGAAATCTCTTTTTTTTTCCAAGAAGTAGCAACAAACATTCACATACTGAAATTGTCTGGTTTATTATTTCATTTTAAGAAATAAAATTCAATTTCATTTAAAATTAGTTCAGTTGTAACAGTGACGGACATTAATCAATTAGAACATGAATCTTTTCTCTTACACTTCTTATATCATCACCCTTCAGGTGTTTTTCATTCATTATCTAATAAATTATACAAATGCAGAAGGAGGAAGTAGTGTTACATTTTTAAGAACATTCTATTTATCCATTTCCTGTTACAATTTCTAAATTCCAATGTACATAGATTCTGAAAGCATTGTGAGGTTAATAGCTCAAAATCAGAAGATTCACTGTATCGATTATCAATCAAGGATTATGCTTTATACTAGTCTGAACTTGCTCTTTATTGCACAGAGAAAGGATAATAGAATTGATTTCCAAGTTAAGAGCAGAGATGTTTGAATCTTTTTAGAACCTTTTATTGAGTGTGCCCCTGGAAAGTATATGCATCTGGCCTGACTTCTTACATTCCTAGAAATCAAACTTCACCTGAAGATAGAACTCATAATGCTTGCTGGCCTTGAGTCACCTAGGCTAATCTACAACTTCAATAGAAAAGTGACTTGCAGTGCCTGCCTATGAGTATTAAAATAAATGGAAATTATCAAAGTAATGTATAATAAAGTACTCTTTCTACTCATTAAACAAACATGGAATGCTTAGATACGTCTTGGTAATTGCTTTCTTTCTTAGACATTTGTCAAGTTGCTGGAAGCAATGAAAATATTTCCTTGGAATATTGATTGGATGTTTTCCATTTGCACCCCACTACAATGACCAAAATACCTATGGTTTTTATAATGGCTTTGCTGAGGTAATGGCCAACCATGCTGAGAAAGCTTGCCTTTCAATGTCCACTGTGTCAAACTCCCACTAATTCAATCTTCAGAACACTTTTTATGGAAATGTGCTTAATTTTCAGTTGTAAGTATCGTTGTTCAATGTATTTCCAGTGCATTTACGGTTCTCAAGCAAATATTAGATTAGGATATTAAACAATAGTACGACAGCAAATTTCGTAGTCAACTAGGACACCATAGCAAGTTTTACAAATGAAATTCATTAAATAATTAGATGACGTGAGATATCCAAAGTTAATTTCTTGGTGGATTTTACTTCACTTCTTTGTTAGATTTGTATTAGCAATAGAAGTGGACCAGAACCTTTATAGAACTTGAGAACACTTGTTACTATTTTAAACTGCTTTCCATTGGGAAGGTAGGAGCACAATGCACCATAGGAGTCACTGCTGAGCTAATCTATTAGCATGCTTTTTGTTTAGCCAAACTTTCTGATGAACAACAATAGAATACTATCAAGGTTGAATAAAATTAACAACTTCAGAAGGATGTCAGAAAACTGTCAGAAGGATGGTAGATGATATTTGTATAAAACAGACAAGCAATATCAACAAAGGTCAGTCTTCCTATCCAACCTGATATCATCTTTATAACATGGTACATTTAATCTCTCATTAATAGCCTGTGTCTTGAAAATCTTCTGTTTTGCCTTTTTATAGATTATCACTATAGCCAATAACTAGAATGTAAATTTGTAATAAGTGCAATGACTTGGCCTACACAACCTGCCTCACTGAGGCTGCCAGCACAGAGTTCTAGATTTTGTGATACACAATGCATTCGGTCAAGGAGATATACGGACAACTGTATATATTTATAAGGTTATAAAAAAAGAAGCAAGCTTCCTGTTTGCTCCATGACTTCAATTAAAGAGTAATGGATAAACACTACAATTTAGACATAACTAAACAGAAATCCAACAACAGTCTCTTTAGAGATTAATGCCCAATTTCTTAAAAATAATTGGTTGATTAAGTGCACAGTCAAAAGTAAGATGGAAAATAATACATAGAACTGAACAGTTGATGTATTACAATTTTATCATAGCTGGAGCATTATAATGAAAATAAATAGTTTCATTTTTATGTAACTATATATTGTGGAGGCACACAATGCTTTGCTTGCTTATTCATACATAAAATATTTCCTTAAAAATGTGATGGAATATTTAATATTAATCAACCATACTGTAATCTCTCTCTCTCTCTCTCTCTCTCTCTCACACACACACACACACATACACACACACACACACACACACACACACTGTCATTATTTATCTTTGTAACAGTTTTAAGCAGCATTTATGGAGGTGATTTATGTCATCTATTCCTGTGGAAGTATGCACACAAATAATGCTGGGTAGCTTTAAAAACCCAAGTGTTTTCATTAACTGATTTTTAAAATGTACATATTTGCCTAACAGACATATGGAAAAGTTTAATCAGAATTGCATGATTTTACAGTAGTTCCATGCAATAAAGTTCTGTGGTCAAAAACAGCCTCTTTAAATATGTTTGAGACACTAGATTTTATAATATATTATCTTTCTTGATATACAGAAAAAGGCTTATGTAAGTATGGCAATAGAAAAATTCAAAACCATGAATAATTAGGATAATAAGTGACAAAACATTTAATTAGGAAATTATTGAAATTAGAGTTGAATACATGTGTTCCAGAACATTTTTCTCAGTCATAATGCTACATGCTACCATAATACAATATAAGGATGAATTGAGAAAAAATATCTTAGATGCTTAACAGTAGAAAATCCAAAAATTGATAAACTTGTTTGGAGACAAAATTATATTATGTCAGAGTAAATAAGAAAATGGGGCAATGCAAAATAATGTTACTTAGTGAAGTACTATATTATTCTGTTTATTGAGTATGCATAATGTAAATATAATTAAGCATAATTAATATCATTTCAGTTCTTAATTATGTACTGTTTATCATATCACATGAATTGCATTTAAAAGAAATTTAAAATGATCTTTAACAGTCTGCCTTGGTTATTTTATAGCTTACATATGCTTTATAATAGTTATATTGTGGCATTATATGTTTATAAAATTTTGAGTTTTGACACAGGGTATGTTTTATTTAGAAAACATGGGAACTACATCATAAAACATTTTCTTACACATGATTCTGGCAATGTGTATAAATATCCAGAACTACAGAAAGCCAAGGAGAAATATGTGTTCCCTTACTACATATGCAAAGATACAGTATATGGTGCTGTAGATGATCGGCTTCAGAAATGAAACATTGCTAAGTACCAAGAGAGAAATCTTTGTAAGCAGTGGACAAATTTTCTTAATTTCATCGTTTTTCATTGGTTAAAGAGGTGCGGTTCTTTCTATTTACATTGTTCTTGAGATTGAATGTCGATGCAATATAGTTTCAACATATGATACTTATTAATGCATTATACTTTTCATTTTATACTTTCTATAGCATAGATTTTTCATATTATTTTATTGTTTGTTTTGAAACAGGGTCTTTCTATCTATATAATGTAGGCTAGACTCTATCTTGTGATCCTACTGCTTCAGCTTTGGAATGCTAATATTATAGCTGCATGCTACCATGTCTGGCAATTCCTTAATTTACTTTTAATTTTATTATTCATTAAAGGTGATATTAAATTAACTTAAATTAGACAAATTTAATTATTTATGTTTGAAACATAAAACATAAATTTCTGTTTTAAACATAAAAAATTATTTATGTTTGAAACAAGTATCTTGTCATACTATTCAGCAAATTTCCTTTTGTGGGTTCAGTGTATGATATATCTTTGCAATCTGGAGAAAAGATATAAGGAAAGAGTTTCACAATGGCATGGGCTTGATATTGCATAATAATTTATCTCAGTGCTGATACTATTGGATGCCCTGATGTAGCTTTTCTGAACGACCCTTTTTCTATTACAGTTGCAATTCTTCATATCATAATTTATTAGTTCTAGATTGTCGTATGTGAAATCAGAACACACTTGGAATCTTAATGCCACACACACATTCATTTTCTTACAGTTCTGATGGGTCAGCAATCTGTTGCAGTTTAGCTGAGTCTTCTGCAATACCATAGTCAAGGGTCAGTTAACATGGCATTTTCATTCAAAAGCTTGGCTGCGAAAGGTACTATTCACTTCCAGTTCAATCAGGTTATTGGCAGAATTCATCATTTGGTTTAATTCATGGCAGTGACTTTTTTTTTGTCGTTATCAGAGAGAGGAAACTAGGAGGTAAAGCTAGAGAAAACTGATTAGTAAGATGTAATTGTAAAATTAGAATCACAGACTCACACCTCTGCTATTTTCTAATGATCAAAAACATTTCATAGTCTCAGTCTCCATCCATCATCGGATGAAGGTTCCCTCTGATCCTGACTTCCTTGCTCACGTTCTCTCTCCTTCTGCTTCTTATTTGGACCTAGGGAGTTAAGTCCAGTGTTCCAATGTGGGTCTCTGTCTATCTCCATCCATCGCCAGATGAAGGTTCTATGGTGATATGCAAAATATTCATCAGTATGGTTATGGGACAAGGTCAGTTCAGGCACCCTCTCCTCTGCTGCCCAGGAAACAATCTGGGGACCTCTCCTTGGACCTGGGAACCCCTCTAGAATCAAGTCTCTTGCCAACCCTAAAATGGCTCCCTTAGTTGAGATATATACTTCCCTGCTCCCATTTCCATCCTTCCTCCCTCCCCCATCCCAATCCCCCAAGCTTTCCCCAATCCTTCCCCACTCCCTTCTCTCTAACCCTCTCCCCTTACTTCCACCCCCCATTCCCCTCATCCCCTCTTCCCCGTGCACCCAAGGTTGCCTGGCACTCTTATCTACTACCAATATCCGGGAGGATAACTGCATGATTTTCTTCAGGTTCACCTTCTTATTTAGCTTCTCTAGGATCACGAATAATAGGCTCAAAGACCTTTAATTATGGTTAGAATCCACTTATGAATGAGTACATACCATATTCCTCTTTTTGGGTCTGGGTTACCTCACTCAGTAAAGCGTTTTCTATGTCCATCCATTTGCATGCAAAATTCAAGATGTCATTGTTTTTTACCGCTGAGTAAAACTCTAATGTACATATGTTCCACATCTTCTTTAACCATTCTTCTATTGAGGGGCACCTAAGTTGTTTCCGGGTTCTGGCTATTACAAATAGTGCTGCTATGAACATAGTTGAACAAATGCTTTTGTGATATGATTGGGCATCTCTTGGGAGATTGAGACAGAGACCCATATTGGAGCACTGGACTGAGCCCCCAAGGTCCAAATGAGGAGCAGGAGGGAGAACATGAACAAGGGAGGCAGGACCTTGAGGAGTGCTTTCACCCACTGATACAAGGGGACTGATCTAGTGAGAGCTCACCAAGGCCAGCTGTACTGGAACTGAACGAGCATGTGATCAAACCGGATTCTTTGAATGTGGCTGACAAGGGGACTGTCTGAGAAACCATTGACAATGGCACTGGGACTTGTTTCGTCTGCATGTACTGGTTTTTGGGACCCTAGTCTGTTTGGATGCTCACCTTCCTAGACCTGGAGGGAAGGGGGAGGAACTTGAACTTCCCACAGGGCAGGAAACCCTGACTGCTCTTAGGGCTGGAGAGGGAGGAGGAGAGAGAGTGGGAGGAGTGGGAGGGTATTGGGAGGAGGGGCAGAAGCGGAAACCTTTATAAATTAATAAAACAATAAAATAATAAAATATAATAAAAAAATGGCAACAGAAAAAAATGACATTAATTAATAAACAATACGATGAAAATAATATAAATAATAAATAATAAATAAATAAAATAATAATAAAATAATAAAAATACGATGAAAGATGCAAAGTAAAAAAAAACATTTCATAGATCTAGCAACAAGAAGCAACTGTTTTGAGAATGGAAAACAGACATTGATACATCAGACTCAAAAGAATTTCAGGGCTGCTAGCTAACTGTGGTAACTTATTAGCATACTAAAGAGTTTGGCCTTTAGGCTCGCTCTATGGCCTGGTTTTCTAGCCTACTTCCTCTCCCTGTTGCTCAACACTCTTCCAAATGACTCATACTGTTCTCTTTTTCATATTTACAATAAAACTTTCTTCTCTATCATACCTAAGAGTGGCCATGTCCTCATTTTCATTCACAACAGTCTCCTGATCTGTCTGCCACAACCAGGTAGCATAGAGGAAGATTTGGGAATGATCCTCCTGTTTTTAGTTTGTGCCTCACTGTGGGGAAAGGTAAAGAGTTTCTAAGTGTACAACACTAAATTTATAATATTAATTATCTTACCTCCTTTTTTCAAAGACCACGGTAAAAGGTTCACGATATTCAAATTCTAGCTTCTTATTTAAATAAAGAAACTTCACATGAATATGAGGACGGCAATTAGATGAGATGTAGAACTTTGAAGCCAAAGTACCTATTTTATCAAACAAAGATTCTTACTCTATGTCTGTCATGAGGGCACTGACTTTGTAGGGTATATGATCATCTTGTATGATAACTAATGGACTAATTCTTTTCGGGCACTTGAAATTCCACTGACAACTTTTGCTCTACTTTCAACATTGTATAAGGCTAACAGGACCAAAGGATAGTTCAACAGACTCTTTCCACTGTGATTTAATTTTACCTAGGAAATACCACAAATATTTTCACTCAGAGAAGGTATATTCTACCATTTCCCCAGATTACACTGTAATCTGATGGAAAAGTGTTTATATTTCCATTTATAAAAGCAGTCCTTATGTGGATGTGAGACAGCTATAAGAACACTAAGATATCCTGATACTTTCATAGACTAAGCTGTGACAATAACTGACTATTTACTTCTAGATTGCAGATGTGGCTACATTTGAATGAATCTGAACCCTAGTGACAGAACTTTGGCTTTAAATGTTGGTCTTACAGCAAATAACCTTTCTTGAGAAAGTAATTTTTGTATCCTACACACACACACAAAAAAATGTCTGGGCATCTGAGCGTGCAATTATAACCTGCATCTAATACAAATTTTATCTTGTTTTCCACCCACTTGTCAATTAGGGAAAGTGAACATTTATGATCTTTCTCTTCTCCAGATAAAAAGATCAGAATTTCAGTTGAATCAAACAAAAATCTCCACAGTCAAGCTTTGTATGTCTTGATTTATCTTATGATAAAATATAGAATAATTTCCCACTCATGCTATGTTATACATAGGTTCATCTTCTGTGAATGGTTTTCATGAACAGACATAAAGATTTTCACAAGCATGAGTTCTTAGAAAAACATGAAAGCAAATTAATATTTCAAGTAGAGACCTCATCTTAAAAGGTATCATAACAATATTCTAATAATTTTGATTTCAGACCATGGCCAAAAATGGATGTAAGACTTCAGATTCAGTCTGAAATGAACTGTTTAGGATATAAAATCCAATAGCGTAAAGAGGTCTACTAAGTTAGTTTAATAAGGGTAGTCTGAAGAGAAATGATTGTGTAGCACTTCCAACTTAACAGAGATATATTGCAGTGCATTTAAATTTGTTGAAGAAAAATTACTTGTGCAATGGAGATTCTGACTCAAATGACAAGGAGAAGAAAGCTGTAAGCATCCAGCACCACTTATGTTATTAATCTGAATGACAGGGAGGAAGGAAAAAGGACAACAATAGATGCTGACATTGCAGAGTGTGAGCTATGAATTAATTTGCTCTGACAATGACACCTTTGAAAGGACACTTGCTGGCCACACACCATAGCACTTTGCCCAGAATATAAAATCAAATATAACTGAATAATTTCTTAGCCTTTGAAAACTACAAGATGAATTTAGAGTATATTTATTTCTTTATTATGCTTGATATTTTATGTCACATTGTTGGTAAGAAAACTGTACTTTCCGTTTTTTCTTATGGTCTCAGATTTAAAACAATTAGTGATACAGACCTCAAAAACAACAATTTCAACCAAAGAGAACCACCTCTAAAAAACAATAGCTTAAACAAATTTTTCTCTTTAATACATTGTCTGAGTGCAAAGAGGATTTCTTTATTTTAAAAATAGAATTTATGTGGGTAAATAAATATAATGAAACTTAGTTGTTATATAGCAGTGATAAAATTAAAATGTGTAATAACTTGGGAACACAGATTGGCTATATAACTTCCCAACTGCAAAATAATGTATGCGTAAGTTCAAACCACCTTGTGCTCTTTCATTCCTAGCAGGAAAATTGAAACAAATATCTTTCTAGCACTTTATATAGGTAAAGATTTGAAAAGAAAAATTTCCCACCCTGGTTTTCTACATATTGCAACAGATCATAGAGTAATTGTCTATAGGATAATGGAAAAGAGTTCTTCAGTTGCCTACTGTTTTATCTCCACATAATAACCTAAGAAAAATATTTTATTACCTTTACTTATATTTATGTTTGGGTGGGCTGCTATGCCATGGTTGTGGAAATTAGAGGACAACTTTGAGAATTGGATCTACCATATAGATCCCAGAATCTTACTTAAGTCATTATTTGGTGACAGATAATTTTACCCATATAGCTAGCCCTTGATTTTCAGTTTCTGATCCTCCTGTCCTACCTTCCTACATTTTAAGAATTACATGATCACACCACCAAGCCCAATTTATGTGACACCTTGGTGTCAGGTGTCAAGGTTTCGTGCATGCTTAGTAAATAAAAGTATCCCTAACTGTGTGGATATTGTTCTGTTTATACTTCAATGTACAGTGTAAGGAGCACCAATACTATATGGTTGGTAGTGCCATTAGAAGAAAAAGAGACTGGAAACAGAACCCACAGTGAATTTATGGTCTCCCATGGGACAAAAATCTTAGGAGTACTGATAAAGTCACATAAAG
Organism: Myodes glareolus; assembly: GCF_982192425.1. NCBI lineage: Eukaryota > Metazoa > Chordata > Mammalia > Rodentia > Cricetidae > Myodes > Myodes glareolus. The sequence goes on along the minus strand of NC_142037.1, from coordinate 75,013,719 downwards.
GAGGATCCAATTCTAATTTTAAGGATTCCTAAAAAGTCTGTGTGTCTCCTGGGAGGTTCTCATACTTTTTCATAACAGAAACATCTTATTATACAAAGGATAACATTAACATCAAGGTGACTTGAACTGGACCAGGCCACAAAGGAGTCAAGAGATTGCATTTTTTGCCAGAATCCCACCTCCTAATGAAATACAATATTAATTTAAAGTAAAATTTGCCATTCTCATGACTTTAATCTTAAAGAAATTTTGCTACCTTTGTCTTATGATGAACAAATTAGGAAGAAGAGAAAAAGAAACTGTACAATCTTATACAACGTTTCGTAGGTGGAAATTTCTGTCCTGTCTGATCCTGCAGCCAGCCATTTAGTCACAAATAGATTCAAAGAAGCTTATATACATTATAAACTGTTTGACCTATTGCTCAGGCTTATTTATACATAACTCTCATAACATAAATTAACCCAAAATTCTTATCTATGTTTAGCCATGTGGTTCAGTACCTTTTCTCTCTAAGGTATTCTCATCTCGCTTCTTGTATTTTTGGCTGGTGACTGACTTTCCGCCTTTTCTTTTCCCAGACGTCCTAGTCTGTTTCTCCACCTATAATTCTTGCCTGGCTACTTGCCAATCAGCATTTTATTAAATCAATACAAATGATAAATCTTTACAGTGTACAAGAGCATTATCCTATAGCAATATTTGGTCAATCATCTTGAAAAAATTTCACACCAAGACCTTCTTCAAAATCTGTTTTTAAAATATGCTTATGTCATTCTGTGTACAATTTTTACCACTTTGTAACTTAAATTTAAATATTATTTTTTATAATTCAAGAGTCCAGTAAATTGTAGTGATGCATTCTTTATATATTTCCTTTAAAAATATAGTTAATTGAGAATTATATATACTATGTATTAATACCTCCCCAAATCCGATAAGAACCTTCACACACCATTTACTACCCACTGTGTCTTGTGTTCTTTTTTTTCGTGCTATCAAGCTTATGAACTTTTCTATTATAAATAACGAGCATATTCTTTAAAATTTGTGCATGCATTTATTTTTCATACATTGTGTAAATATCTTAAACATTAACAACAAAATGATATTATTGAAATAATATGTACCACGTTTTAATATAAATGTGATGTAGTTAAACATAAATACAAAAGCAAAAATATTAAGAACCATGAGACCATGTCAGAATAAAGCCAATAAAATAATGTAAGCTTTATTAGCTGTAATATGCATATTATTGTAATCTCATTTACCTTGCAATATAGCTTTGAGGATTAAAAAATTTATTGTAGGCATATATCATCTGATACAAAGAATGTGTTCAGTACATTGTGATTGCTATTTTAATTAATAATCCTCAGAGCAAATACTGGAATCCCCTTTACATCCAGATCCAGATATTGTATCTTGGTTTGTTTGCTTGTTTAATTCCAATTTCATTTCCCTTGGGATTTTTCACCAACTATGCAAAGAAAAAATGTCACTAGCAGCTATTTAAAAACTGTAATGTTACAACTAAAATATAGAGGCCTTAAAGCAGAAATTTTGCTTCCTCTTGAAATGTTTCCCTCTAATTATAGAGACTATGACCAGAACATTAAACTATTGGACCAAGGATTTGGAGGATATATTTAAATATTTCATTTTTTCTCTGAAATCTCCAAAACATGTCTGATGGTTGTTCTTGATATTCCCATTTAATTATTGATGATTTTGCTATTGTTTAGGCTTTATCTTTCTTTATGTTATTGCTTAAAGCAATGCACAAATATTTTGCCTTACATAAAAGGTAACTAAAATATTAGAGTTTGTATTTAACCAAAATCTAGAAAATTGTTATATAAACATACATGTTTTGTTACATTTTTATGAAATATTTCATAAATTGTTGAACGCTTTGTTCAATTATAGGTCATTACAACTAATACTGATGACCTAGTTTTATTTCTTGGTTTTATAGTGAAAAAAATTGAATCATCAAAGCTGTCTTTGGACCTGCACACATGAGTTGTGCCATACAGACATATGTTCACATACAGGAAGTAAAACAGCTAATAGTTTGCAAGAGTAGAAAATTTGTAGAGAGATAAATTGCATGAATAAATTAATTTTGATATGATAAAAAGAAAGTTATCATATGGGCAATTCAATACAGTTCCTATGGCACATACATCACTGTTCTGTGATGCTTTTGGCTCTTTTGGAGGCCCACCACCCAGCACCCAAATACATCACACATGGAGGCTTATTCTTAGTTACATATGATTAGCCTTAAGCTTGACTTATTTCTAGATAGCTTTTCCTAACTTCAGATTATCTTGACTTTCTTTCTCCTCTACACCTTTTCCTTTTCTTTTTTCTGTGTATCTCACTTTCACATTTTCTCCATGACTAGCTAAGTGGCTGGGTGGCTGAACACTGACACCCACTTTCCCTTGTTCTCTCATTGCTTGTACCTTCTTTTTCTTCTTTCTCCTTCTACTTATTCTCTTTGCCTGCAAGCCTCACATATCCTTAGTCCTGCTTGACCAATGGCCAAGCTCTTTATTAGGACCGTCAGGTGCTTTAGACAGGCAAACAACCACAGCTTCACATAGCTAAATAATGGCAGTATAAATAAAGTGTTACACACCTTAAAATAATATTTGCCCACTTTTTTCCTTTTTCTATTTAAAAAAATTAAAAGTTTTAACTTTAGCAAAGTAATACTGTACACAATAAGAACAATTATCAAATAAACATTTACTTCACAGCATACTAAATTCTAATTCGTGTCTGGTAAATTTAAAGAAGATGCTCCATAATCTATGTAAGGCCATACTTTTGACCTAACTTACTTCTTATAATAGGTAAGGAAAATTGCCACTATATCTATTCTTTAACTCCATCAAAGCCACTGGAAGAATATAGTATTAAGTAAAGGAAAAGTGTTTTGAAAATAAAATCCAAAACCTTAGAAATGACAGAGACATCTGACGATGTAGACAGTCACCCGAAGTTACTTTACAATGTTGGGGTAACCATCTTCTGTCTACAGTCCCATAGTATCTGGCAGACTTTTCAATGAAGCAGGAAATTTAAAAGACTATTTTCAGTTTTTTGAGAGAAATTTTCAGTTTGTCACTTTTCTCTGTATCCTGCAGAATATCTGGCAATATCTTCTGTGAAGCTGGAACTCTGAAGTATCATCCCATCTTATTTTGTCAAAGTTCAGCAGTCACTTTCCTGTGGACCTGTATATCCAGTTTATAAAACATACTATCAAATACACATGCAATAGCAACTTTTTCCCCAAATTGCCATATTGAATGCAAACTGCATAAAGAGTTTCTTTGATGCTCATGATCTCTGAAGTAAATTAGTGTTTCCAGGAGAAAATGTATCTCATTATTATGAAATAAAATGTTTTGCTAAATTAGCAAAACATTTTAAGTGCTATATTCTATAGGTCTTTGAAGTGTTATATTCTATAGGTCTTTGAAAGGTTTGAATACCATTTCTCTATCTACACTATACCTTTATATCATCTGGAAAATATCATCAATGTTAAAACATGAAATAGAATATTTTGAACAAGTAATTAATAACTGAAGACCAATAGTATTTTAAAATTCTTAATTATAATATGTATACATTATTTATAGCATTAACTTTTGTCTAGAGAAAGGTGAATACATCTTGGAATATAATGTGAATGCAATATGAAGAATATAATCCTTCATACTTAGGTACAAGGCCAGTAATGATGTGAAATTGGAAGCAAACATACTAATTATAAATTTGGAATTTATGTGAAAAACATATGAAAAATATTGTAGGTGATATTTGATACCTGATGTGCAAAAATATGCTTTTTCAAAAATATTTTTGGGGACAAATTTATTCATTAGAATGTTCCAAACTGCTTGGGAGAAAATCCATGCCTGGTACTACCTACCAGATCAATAAAAAAAACACAGTAAGTTATATCAGTTATATCATAAGTCCTACATGGTAAGTGAACACTTTTGACTAAATTGACACTGGATCAGGATAAAAATTAACAGTTATGTTCATGATCATAGACAAATGTTACTCTCAGTCTTAGGCAGCAAATCCCCTTTTTTCCACAATGAACAACGTGCAAGTTGTCAAGAATAAGTGACCATAGTACTTTCAAAGAGGTTGGAGGAATAATTTAGGTGCCAGAACAAAAGGATTTCATAATTCCACTTGCTTGACAGTACATAGTCACTGCTATCACAGGCTGCAGCAACTGTTGCTGCCTCCACTGGCTCAGCAAAAGAATGAAAATATCAATAATCCATTAAAGTTGAAACAGATGATCAGGGGACCATAGACCTCACTTATGAACTATTTGTTTTCAATAATTTCAGGGAGGTATATTTTCATTGTCTTCAATTATGAAACCACTGGTAAGCTTCCCAGGTTCAAAGATTCTACGTGGTGACACAAATTGAATTAATTCAACTGAATCAATCAGAAAGCAAAACTGAACCATGAATATGTGGCGATGATGAAGATATAAAAGTTGTTGAAAGTATAGAATAATAGTCTGAATACATTTTGTATTATATTATATATAAATGCATTATATAATCATATATTATATATACATGGAATATATTATATATATGAGAAAATATCACACAACAAACTTAATCAAAAAATATTCTAGATTGACTTAATATTACAATTATTTGAAAAAATAGTGTGAAAATTTTAGAAACCAATTCTTCATAATTGTTCAGTTTTTATAAAAAAACTAAGAGAACAATAGATGCTTTAAAAATGTTAATTTTATACAATATAATATCAAATTAGAAGTCTTAATAGTGTTTGAACTGTGTAAGATATTTTAACAGAAAATGAGAGATGCATTCTTGATGACCTGTATAGAAGCAATGACGATTGTGTTAGTAGTCATGAAAACAACTTGATAGATAATTATTCATTAAAGTAATGCTTCTTACCAAGAAAGCACTGCACAAATTTTAAATTTAAGGAAAATAACAGAATATAGACTACCTTATTATAGGCTACTTATATTTCATACCCATATACAAAGAGATGTGCAAATATAAATACATATGAATGTGCATATTCTTATACGCATATTCATTAACCTATTAATAACAGATGAGCTGCTACGGGTACCATGCCTCACTTTCTAAGAGCTGATATATTCCCTTCAGAGGAACTCAGTTCAGTTGCCAGTACACTTGGAGGGAAGTTTGCAACCACTAATAACTCCAGCTCTGCGATTCTGACACTCTTTGGGTACAATGGGAAATTTCACTCCAAATGCACAAATATAGACACACAAGTATATACATAATTTGAAAGAAACTAAATATTTTTTTAAAAAAATTAAATGAGCAATTCAAAAATATCACATAAAGATATAAGAACAATGTTTTCAGACAAAGAAGCAAAAATATCAAATGGTGCTGGCATAACTGGATAAGCAACATGTAGAAGAATGAAAATAGACTCATATCTATCACCATGCACAAAACTCAAGTGCAAATGGATCAAAGATCTCAATGTACAGCCAGCCACACTGAACCTTATAGAAGAGAAAGTGGGAAGTACACTTGAACACAATGACACAAGAGACCACTTCTTAAATATAACTCCAGCAGCACAGACTCTGAGAGAAACAATTAATAAATGGAACCTCCAGAATCTGAAAACCTTCTGTAAAGCAAAAGACACGGTCAACAAGACAAAACAACAGCCTACAGAATGGGAAAAAATCTTCACTAATCCCACATCAGACAGAGGTCTGATCTCCAAAATATACAAAGAAATCAAGAAATCGATCATCTGAAGAACAAATAATCAAATAAAAAATGGAGTACAGAGAATTTAGATAACAATGAGAACACTAATAGAGACTTACATCAATCTACATGGGAAGTAAAAAATGACAAGACATCCTGAGTAAATTGAGATCATGGGGAACTTGGGGGAGGGTTGAAGGGGAGGAGAGTGGCAGGGAGGGGAGCAGAGAAAAATGTAGGCGTTCAATAAAAAAAAATCACTAAAAAAAGAAAAAGCTATAAAATAAAATAAAGCAAACCTTTGACAATATGTTACATTCATTTGTCAGAAAGGTTAATCAAACTCATTACCAACATTGTAAGAACTGGAAAATTGTTTTATGTAATATTGTAAACTGCATACAGTGAAGGTGACTAGAGGACAGTTTGATGTTAATCAATGTTTTGAAGTGTCAATTTTTTGCTTAGATCATTCTATATTTCTCAAATCATATTTATTTGAGAGTAATGATCTATAATGCAGCATGATTACAGTATCAAGATATTTTAAAGCAAACTATGTAACTTTTGATAGGATATATAGAAAAAGAATGCAAAATTATAATATTCAGTAGAATTAATAAAATCAATTAAGAGTGAGGATGTAAATAGAGTACTAAGGTGTCCTTTTACACCCATAAGATGAATAAGAACAACAATGTACTGCCCCATGAAGTTTTGAAACATATTTTCTTTTATCATCTTATTTTTGGAAATGCAATTATTATGAGCAAACTATACAGCACATATTCAACTATAAAACAGAAGAATCTTTTGTTTGACTGTTTGCTTTTGTTTCTTTTTTTTTTTCCCTCAAGGCAGGGTTTCTCTGTATATGCCTGAATGTCATGGAATTCTCTTTGCTTTCCAGACTGTCCTCGAACTTAGTTCCTCCTGCCTCTGCCTCCCAAGTCCTGGGATTAAAGGTGTGCACCACCATTGCCTGGAAAATAGAAGTTTTGAAACACACATCCATATTGCAAAAATATGTCATCATCAAGTAATAACACATGTGTTGTTTGCATAAATGACGTGGTTACTATTCTGCACCTGTTGGTGATGATTTTGCATCCCTAGATAACTGTAAGTACTCAGTTTGTTCTTAAGTATAATTGTTATACTTTCTCTCATTCTCCAGAGTACTTTCATTGTATAGTTGCAATTGTAGATCTTTTGACAGGCACCTCAGGTGTTCTGTGTCCCTCTTTTCCTGATAATCATCTTTCTGCTATGTTCCCATGAGTTGATGGCTATATTTTAAAAAATGTGATCATGCAGTGTTTGTTGTCTTGTGTCTTGCATATATTATTTAACAAAGTATTCCCTAGGTTTATCCAAGTTATCACAGGCTTTCCTTACTTGGGGTAAATTGGTGTAGGAGGTTCTTCTGTTTGGTGTTGCTTTCAATGGTTAATGAATAAAGAAACTGCCTTGGCCTAGTATAGGGCAGAACTTAGGCTTGTGGGAAAGACAAAGCTGAATATTGAGGAAGAGAGGTGGATTAGGGGAGAGCCATCATGGGGCCACCATGGAGCCATGCCGAATCTTTCCTGGTAAGCCACTGCCACTTGGTGATACATAGATTAATAGAAATGGGGTAAATTAAGGTATAAGAGTTAGCCAATAAGATGTTAGAGCTAATGGGCCAAGCAGTGATTTAATGAATAGAGTTTCTCTGTGGTTATTTCTGGGCTAATCTAGCTGGGCAGCAGGATGAACAAGCGGCCCTCTCCCTGCCTACAACAGGTAAATATTATTAAACTATTTATAAAGTTATCATATGCTATTTTTATCATTTAAATACACAAAAATAATTTCTTGAAACTGTACCTAAACCTTATGAAAACCCTGAAATTTTTATTTAAAAGTCCAGAGAGAGATATTATTTTTGTTCTTTGGTTTTGGTCATTTTTTTCTGGTTTGTTGATGTTTGGATTGGATTGTTTTGTTTCAATGTTTTCTAAGATATATTTTTGAAGCTGTGCTCAGACTAAGGGTCTATGTGCCCTAACCTCCAAGTTCTAGAATTTTAGGCATTTACTGAGACAAACACACAGAAAATAACACTAATTTTAAAATTAGTCCTGAGTCAGGATGATGGCTCAGCAGGTAAGTCTGAGCAGAGTTGGAGCTTCAAAACACATAGTAGAAGGAAATAACCCATTTCCAAATATTGTCCCTCTAACTTCCACACAGGCATGATGTTTCTCATGTACACATGTACATGTAGAGCACAAATGCATGCACACACAAATGCACATGCACACATATATAAATACACACTCACACACAATATTTTCACATTAAAAAATTGTTCCAGTAGAACAAGCAAGATTACATCAAAACCCCAGACATACACTTTCTGGTAGATTTCTTTCTATTATATTTCTGTAGCATTATAAAAATGTGGACATAACAACCTTTTGTTATTGATTTATTGTGTTTTAGTTTTTAAGTAATTACTGTTCTTTTGTGTATATACTCTTCCATTAATTTATGATACATTAGGATATTTAGTTCTGGTTTTCTACAGTTCAATGCTAACCTCAGTAAAAAATCATAATCTAATTTAATTTATGCCTATTCTATAAATACACATATATTTAAACCTCATAAAATGAAAATGTTAAAAGAAATTGTCCTTAATTTAGATTTATAATAAAGAGACCATTCTTTTGACATTAATAAGAGCTATAAAGTTTATAAACACACCAAGTATCAAAACTATTCACTCTTAAAAGATTATCCAATTTTCAATATTTTTACCTATACTTTAGATTTGGAGAAAATGACACAATTTCAAGTAATATTGCAATAATTTGATATATAGACTATATGGATAATTTTTTTAATTTTGACTTAAACAAAGTAAAGGGAACAGGAAGAGTACTGACAAATTGTCAACATAAAATTCTGTAATAATGTCTAAAATATTTTTAAATCCATGATTTCATGAAGAGTTATGGGAAAATTGTTAGGATAGTATTTTTCCAATTACACCACAAATCTAAAAATTACAACTCACTAATCTCACAATAATTTCTAAAATGTGTCAAGCTCAGTAAGTCTTTGTAATTAAAGTTTTTTCAAAATTCAAAAAAGATGCAAATGCAATGTTTAATATGTGTTTTAATGTAATGATGAGACTAGATTACCTTAAGTTACCTAGCAGAATGAATCATGATTAGGCTATTTCATTGTTCTGCCATTCTTTTCTTGGAACATCATTTTTTGGCAATGATACAATATAATGGAGTATATCATATGTAAAGGTTATAGAACATATAACAGAAATTTCTGAGAAAGCTTAAAGGCCCTTTCTACATTTCATTATAGAATAAAAGTTAATATCCTAGTAAATTGTTTGGGTGAAACTTTTAAATTAGTTTTGAACCTGTGAAGGTGATAAAGCAGATTTTAATTATTGTGATGGCTTTTCTTGGTTTTAATCTTTACTACATCTTGAATTAACTAATACCCAGAAATGGAGAGCACATTTGCAAGGGCATATTTGCTTAATTTAAAGTAGGAAGAGTCACTGTAGGAAGAGTCACTTCTAATCTAGGTCTTTTTGGTAGGATATCATGTCTTTAATCCCGATCTTTTGGGCTGGTTAACGACATACTTTTAATTCCTAATCATTTGAGCTGGGTAAACCCAGTTCTAGCTGGGCCAGATCTTCTGCTGAAAGTCTGTGTGTGTGTGTGTGTGTGTGTGTGTGTGTGTGTGTGTGTGTGTGTGTACATTTAAAATGCATAGACATGAAATAAAAAAGCTTTTGGTCTTTTCCTGCTAACAAGTCCATTCCTTCACTGGCATTTGCTCCTACTTCTTTGAGATTCCAGTATATACTGTAAACCAGCTGAGACATTCAACCTTTAATGGAGCAACTACTGGGTCCTCGGACTTTATATTCACAGCCAGCCATTGTTTAATTGGTTGATCTTATTCTGTTAGTCATTCTAATAAGTCCCTTTTCTTTCATGTAGAAAGATATCCATTCTGTTATTTTTGTTACTATAGAGAACCATGACAAACAGAAACACTAAACTTTCATAGTAGTAATTTTTAGTTTTCAGGTATGTTCATGAAGTAAAATAATAGACATAACGTGGGTACCCACTATTGATTAGCCTTGGTGTTTGAATTCTCAGGTGCTGTATTGTTTGAATTCTTTTCGCTTTATATTTGTTTTTTACTGAAAAAATTACTCTTATTACATTTACTATTTATAAAGTAACATAAAGTATATTGTTTGTATCTTTAATTTTCAAAATACCTTGTGATAAAATTTGGAAGGGGTTGACACATTATTTGATAAAATGTGATTCCTACAATACAAAATTAAGCATGTTTAAGTTATGTATGTTTAGTTATTAAAACATAAAATAGACAAAGTTTGAATCCTATATACATAGATATATTCATTTCACACACACACACACACACATACACTAATAAAACTTCAACATCAATATCCCTCAGAGTAGACTTTGTTCCTGTAAGTAACCAGTTATGTAAAAAAAAAAGTACGTTAAATGTTCTCTATTAGAAATAATTCATCAGAAAGAGTAATTTATAACCTATTTTAATTTGAATAGTTTTGAGCCCAATTATTTATAACTGACTGTTGGTGCTGTTAACAAACGTCAGAGTTAATGATTCCTTGAGACACTTTCTAAGCTCTTCAAGCACATCAGAAATCCAATTATATTTAAGTTGTTCATAGAATGCTACCTTTCAGACTCTTTATTGATATAAAATGAGATCTGCCACTGGAACTCATTTTAATGAATGACTTTCCCTCTAGAATGATATGTTTACAACACTCATTAATGTCAAAATAAGAATCATTCTTTGACATTTTCCTTATGAACAGCGTTTATCTATTGAAGTAACTTTGTAGACTCTTAATAACATTTCAGATGAGGTGTTTCTAGCCACCAATTAATAAAATTTGTAAGATACTTTAATAAATAAAAACTATGAAGGTGCATAAAACAGGCAACTATATGGTAATATAAGGCCTAACTACCTTACAAATTATCAAATTTTAGCTTTATTATATTTTTGTTTGATTTTTTTAAGACATTGTTTCTGTAGCTTTGGAACCTGTCCTGGAACTAGTTTTTGTACACCAGGCTGGCCTGGAGTTCACAGAGATTCACCTGTCTCTGTCTCCCACGTGTTGGTATTAAAGGTGTGGGCTACCACTGCCTAGCATTGAATTTTGTTTTATTTTTAAACCTTAAAAGAGTATGAGTAATATGTTACATGAATTATATTTTAAATTAAATATGTTTCTGCTTTATATTTTAATCATGAGCTATTTGATTAATTAAACTTATTCAACTTATTTATTGATAAAATCATTCATCTATATACCCATCCTCTTTTTTCTTCTTCTTCTCTTTCTCCCTCCCACTCCTTAATAATCTGTCTCTACTTCCCACAGTCCTTTTTAGTTAAATAATTGGCTCAGGTCATGAGGAATTGCTTCAGGCTGAACTTGGCAACAGCTACTGGACATAAAGAATTGCTTAATCCCAGCCTGACCTTTCAGCCCCAACCTGTAGAAACAATATTTCAAAACTCTTTGTTCTTTGACAAACCACAGGACCGTGAACAGCTGTAACTTCCTGTTACCAACCATGTATAAATACACATCATTCAGCCCCTCTTACTGGACTCGAGCTTCATTAGATGGAAATCTCAGAGCTCTTCATTCATCAAATAAAGCAGTTTCAGCCTGGTGAGATGATCTGTCCAACTCCCTGCCTCAGTTTTTTTCTTTACTTTCCACATTCACACTTTTAATTTTTCTATGCTTGCAGTTACTATCTTGTGAAACATTTAGTTAAATCACAGGCATATGTTTAAGTTGGACTATTGGAATTTGGATGGTTACCTTTGAATACATAACTCAAGTCAATATGCCCACTTATTCCTAGATCTATCCTTAGGACATAGTTGAGTAGTGAGGAGTAGAGCACCTCTGAAACCCTATTTTGTTAAAGGGGCATAGATCCTTGTGCTCACAGAGGAGCACTAAGGGAACCACGAGTGGTAATCACACAGGGCTGTCTTCTCAGTGGAGAAGATACAAATGAATAGCCTGCATTCCATCCAGAAAGCTGAGAGTGGAGGTTCTTAAAGACCTGCTGACTTTCCTGCTATCAGTAGGGACAGTCCTCAATCTAATTTCCCAGAATGATTATCCAAGACTCTTCCCACCCTAGACCATTAACCATCTTTAGGGTTGATGTCACATGTATTTTATGTCTTAATGACTTCTGTGCTATCTGTCGTAGACCACACTAGAGTCTAGGACTTTTCACTATAGAACCCTCTATCATGGTCACATGTACTTTATAAAAGAGTATTTGTGTAGTCACACCTTAAGCTTTACTTTGCATCTAGAATTGGACTGATTGGATTGATTATTGCCTGGAAACCTTTTCCCAAATTGTACTGTGTGTTAAATATCCTAACAATGAGCCATTGGGCATTATATTTTCCAATATAACTCTGCACTAGGTTGTCATTCTTATCTCTTCATTCATTTGGCTTCCTTGCATTATACCTGCGGGGACCCCTTCACTCTTCTTACCTTCTCTGGCCGCTAATTTGTTTGTCATCAAGCAAACCCAATGCATCAGCCATAGTTGCTGAGAGTTTTTGTTTTGTGACCCCTCTAAAGACGATGATCCGCTGGCCAAGAATCAATAGTTAATCTTTCCTCAGGAAGGGATACTGTACCATGATCACTTCTTCCATCTGTAATGGAACATTGGCAGCCCCAGTTTTGTATAGGCCTAAGGCAGACAACCACAGCTGTTATCAGTTCATGGTTGTGATAGCTATCTTTGATAAAGCCTGGCAGTATTGGGTAGACTCCCCTTCTCTGTCAGTTAAAGAATGAAACGGCAGGGAAAAAAGAAGTGTAATAGGTAGCAACAGTAAAAGATCAAGCCCAGAAAACAGAATTGGTAGTTGAACCAAGGCAGTTGTACAAGGTGAGGAAACACACACATGCAGAAGACACACAGAGAAGCTTCCTGACTGTCATTTCAAGTTGGCAGGTTGAGGAAGAATCTGCCTGACTCAGAAATTCGTCACCTTTATTGCCAAGCCTTGGCCCCTCTCCCTTTCTGTCTCCCATCAGGGTGTCAGTCTGCCTCCTGGTCTCTGGTCATAACAAGAAGTAAAGTTTTCAAACCTGCTCCCTATCATCCGACTTTTACAACCTTTCTTCCTCCTCTTCTAGGATGTACCCTAAATCTCAGAGAACCTGGGGAAAGTGTCCCAGCATGGTCCTATCCTACAGAATGATAGTCGAGTGTCATCTCAAGCCGGACTCTGATAGGGTAAACAGAAGAATTGCAGAGGATAGACAAAAAATAAAATCAGCATTCTTCAGAAACTTGTGAAATATGTTTCTGTTTATTAAGGAGAACCACTAATTACCTGATCACCTTCTTCCTCTCACAAACAGGGCATCTAGTGCCAAAACCGCACATGTAACACATATCAAATCCCCAACGCTAGTCTTCTGGCTCTTCTGCCCGATAAACCCCCTAACCACTGCTCTAACTTCTAGGCTGTTCTAGCTCATACAGCTCGCTCTCCACAGCTACCCCTACTCTCTTTTAAACAGCAAGGGTCTCCCTGATTTTGCTTAGCTCTGCCTCAAGAAAGATGGCCTTGGCAGCTTTGAACTCCTAAAGCGTTTTCTCTCTTTTTTGCTATTTTCTCTACCTCATGATAAGATAGGCTCAAATCCCTTGAACCACTGCAAATTAGCCTTTCCATTCTGTGCAGCCAGCCCCCAATGCCTTCTGAACTCCTCGGATGATATCCACAGCACTCCTGCGTCTGCTGCACGAGCAGCTCGTCTTAGCAGACATATTTGTACTATGGTTGACGATATGAACAGCTGTGTAGGAAACTTGTTTTCAAAAGAGAATGTATATTATGACTTCATCCTATCACATCTATATTTCATTATTCTGAGAGTTAAAAGTAAGTAAACTTTTACAATGCTTTTAAAGAGCACCATTATACATTATTGATGTATTAAGTAAATTGTTTATCTCATGGTAAGCTTAAATTACAAAAATTTCTAGATTCTAAATTAATATACATTAATTATTAAAAGGTGTATGCATATAAAACAATTTTATAAATTATTTTGTTTTTGAATATAGCTGTTTACATTTAGTAAAATATTAATAATCAATAAACTCCACATTAGCTAGTTTTGGAAATAACATATGGATTAATTTTAAGGTGTTGCTTGTTTATTCCACTTTTGTCCTAGAAAAAATTTCTGCATTCCTCTTAGGAAAATATTTTATATTATATTCTAGAAATTATTATTTAGAGATTAGAGGAAATATATTAATATTAAAGTTTTCTTATGTTACAGTGTACAAAATAAATATGATAAACAAATTATACACAAATATAAAATTCAGTTGTACTTTGTGAAACCAAGATATAATCACACATCCTTAAGAAAAGTGTACTTTTAGCTTTTGATCATTTTTAACTCTTTTCAATGTTGTCAATTTTCATACTGATGAAAAACAGTTGAGCTTTTCTAACTCAATGGCCCCCTGCTGTGCTTCTCAATCAATGCTGCCATCCGTTTATGATGAACAGTGATTTCCTGTTCTAGAAGTCAAGGTCATTGTTTTCACCTGATCCATGCAGTTGGCTATGACTGAAGACATACTTTAAACATAGGAATATACATTTAAATTTGACATAAAGCTTCTATAGAGTGATACTAATATCCCTTAATTCAGACCCTCTGGCTTGTTTAGATAAATGATTATTTCTTACTTCAGACTCTTCTACTTCCTTAATATCCTTTTCTTAAAGGGACAGCCTGGACTCTTTCCCATTGAGAATGCTAAAAGCCATTAGAGTATTAAATACTTTTGGATTTATTTACTTTGTGTATATATGTATTTTGTCTGCTTGTATACATGTGCGCCACCATAGGCATGCCTGGAACCTAGGAAGATCAGATGAGAATGTTAAATCTTCTGGAACTGGAGTTGTAGATGATTGTGCACCACAATGTGAGTTCTAAAAACAGAACCTGGATCAACTGCAAGAGCATCAAGTACTATTAAATCCTGAGTCATCCCTCCAGCTCCTAAACCTGGAGAAGAAGTTTGTACTACCATGCCCTGCTACCTTCCCCTCTTTTTTAAAACAAGAATCTAGCATTCCTGATATTTTCAAGTGTTTAGAGATACCATTTGCTGTTGGAATTTTGGAGCTGAAAGTCTAGGGTTATTGAATAATTTCTCTCTACCTATGATTAAGACTATGATTAGAGAATAAAACACTAAACAGAGAAAGTCATTGTTGGGTCAGTTATCACAGCACAATATCTGAGTGCATCAGTCACTAGAAAGGAAGTTAAGGGTCTGATCTGACAGTCAAACAGTCCAAAAAGCCTACTTACACAGCAATCTGAGGGCTGCAACCTACTTATACAGCAATCTGAGGGCTGTAACCTACTTATACAGCAATCCGAGGGGTGCGGCCTACTTATACATTCTCACTTTCTAATACCAGCAATCACAGGAACCTTCATGGAGTCTAGATCCACAGACCACACCCCACCTGTGTACTACTCCCAAGTCTCAAATGGATGCAGGGTCCTCTCTGTCAACTACAAAAGCTTTACTAACTTGCTGGACATGCCCTCTCCAACTTGTAAAGAACTGCTACTTTAAGATCTAACATGACCATAGATTAAGTCGTCTAGAAGGTTATTTTATGTCTATCACTAAAGTCAATTGGCGTAGGGGGTCCTTCTGTCTATGTGTGGCTTTCATTGGTTAATAAAAAACTGCTTTGAGCCTATGGCAAGGAGAACAGATCTAGGCAAGGGAAAACTCTGCTGTATGCTGGGATTAAGAAGGGCAGTGTAGGAGATGCCATGGATCCACCACAGGAGCTAGACATGCATTGCCAGTAAGCCACTGCCACATGGTGAAACACAGATTAAGTCTTTCTGTACTAGGCCAAGGTATTGCTTCCATGAACTCTTAATGGCATGGTTACCTGCATAACACCTGAAAAGACCACAACAGTCGTCAGGTCAACAGTTCAATATGCATGAAAGAAAATTTCCCAAGCACCCGGCATGAATGAATTGCTTCAGGAAATGACTACTATGGAAGGAACATATGCTTTTGTTTTCTTTTTTTTCTCTTTCAACTGAAATTCTAACACTATTTGTGTCTTTCTCTATCTCTCCATATCACCCTGTATGTAAAGGTCACAAAATTGAAATAGTGTAACCAGTATTAATAAGAAGAGATGGATGGGGGAGGTGGTGGTAGGAACGATGCAAACACTCACTTATTGAATCCTTTAGTTAAAAATATAATATCTCTGTGTTGTTAGCATTTCTAAAAATTGTTGGTGGGAATGCAAACTTGTGCAGCCACTGTGGAAATCAGTGTGGCAGTTTCTCAGGAAACTGGGAGTCAACCTCCCTCAGGACCCAGCAATTCCACTCTTGGGAATACACCCAAGAGATGCCCTATCATACTTCAAAAGTATTTGTTCAACTATGTTCATAGCAGCACTATTTGTAATAGCCAGAACCTGGAAACAACCTAGGTGCCCCTCAATAGAAGAATGGTTAAAAAAGGTGTGGAACATATACACATTAGAGTTTTACTCAGCGGTAAAAAACAATGACATCTTGAATTTTGCATGCAAATGGATGGAAATAGAAAACGCTTTACTGAGTGAGGTAAGCCAGACCCAAAAAGAGGAATATGGTATGTACTCACTCATAAGTGGATTCTAGCCATAGTTAAAGGTCTTTGAGTCTATAATTTGTGATCCTAGAGAAGCTAAATAAGAAGGTGAACCTGAAGAAAATCATATAGTTATCCTCCTGGATATTAGAAGTAGACAAGATTGCCAGGCAAACTAGGGTGCACGGGGGGTAGGAGGGTGGAAGTAAGGGGAGATGGTTAGGGAGAGGGGAGGGGGGAGTATTGGGGATGGCTTGGGGGAATGGGGGGGGAGGGAAGAAGGATGGTTCTGGGAGCAGGGAAGTTTATATCTCAACTAAGGGAGCCATTTTAGGGTTTACAAGAGACTTGATTCTGGAGGGGTTCCCAGGCCCAAGGAGAGGTCCCCAGATTGTTCCCTGGGCAGCAGAGGAGAGGGTGCCTGAACTGGCCTTGGCCCATAACCATACTGATGAATATTTTGCATGTCACCACAGAACCTACATCTGGCGAAGGATGAAGATAGAGACAGAGAAACATATTGGAACACTGGACTTAACTCCCTAGGTCCAAATGAGAAGCCGAGGGAGGGAGAACGTGAGCAAGGAAGGCAGAACCAGAGAGAACCTTCATCCGACAATGGATGGAGATAGAGACGGAGACCCACATTGGAACACTGGACTGAGCCCTCAAGGTCCAAATGAAGAGCAGAAGGAGGGAGAACATGAAAAAGGAAGTCAGGACCAGGAAGGGTGCGTTCACCCACTGATACAAGGGGACTGATCTAATGAGAGCTCACCAAGCCAGCAGGACTGGGTCTGAACGAGCATGTGATCAAACCGGATTCTCTGAATGTGGCTGACATGGGGGCTGACTGAGAAGCCATTGACAATGGCACTGGGTCTTGTTTCGTCTGCATGTACTGGCTTTTTGGGATACTGGTCTGTTTGGATGCTCACCTTCCTGGACCTGGAGGAAGGTGGGAGGAACTTGGACTTCCCACAGAGCAGGAAACCCTGACTGCTCTTGGGAATGGTGAGGGAGGAGGAGAGGCATTGGGGGGAGTGGAAAGATATTGGGAGGAAGGGAGGAAGTGGAAATTCTTATAAATAAATAAATAAGGAAAAAACAAAAAAAACTTTGAAAAATAAAAAAAAGGAATATCTTTAATTGGTTTGTGTGTTTTTGTTTTCATTAACAATTTTTGTTATAAAATGGTACAGTAATTGTAACTTAAACAAGCATGCAGCAACCTCTTCTATACTGTTGTACAAACAAAGGAATCCTTATGGACCAAAGGTCTCTTCTTGCAATAAAACAATTTGTTTAAAAAAGAGTCTCTGTAAAAACCTCATATTTTTCTACTAAGCTCTGAAGGGGGTTTTGTGCTAAGTGTACTTTCAGTGTTCTGGTGTATGAGATGTGTTCCTTCAGACAAGAATACACTTTGCCCAGACATACAAGCAGGAACTATAGGAATATGTTAAAGTGAGATCCATTCCAGCAAAATGAAAATGTCCATCCAGACATTCTTAATAAGCTGCATATGTGTGATTATTTGGGTTCTAAGTGCTTCTGTATATTGTGCAATGAGAACTCACAGATATCTAACATGGATAGTGGCTTATTAAAAAAAATAAACAACCTAATGTGTTGATTGACCAGGGAGGGTTCTTATAGGATCCTTTGCTAATCAGCTATAATATTATTGTTTAAGATATTCTCTTTCCTCTTTTACTGCTTTTATTTGCTTTTGTCTTAGTTATCTTAGCTTTTTGTTGTTTTGAATTTTGAACATTTGCATTGCCCATACAAGTATGTCATTCACAGACAACTAGTAAATACATCATTTCAAACTCTTTTCTCTAAACTTCACAAAGTGAACTCCAGAATAATAAAAAGAACTTTTGAGATGATTGAAAATAAAAATGTGTTTCTATGTGTTGATAGTTTGTGACGATGGTGATGGGGTAAGCTCTGCCATGTCATTTATCTGCCACCTTTACATTAAACATTATTTATCTACAAATCTACTTTTGCCATCATGTGATATTTCAGTCTCACCTTCTGCATTTGAAAGTATCCAAAGCATATACTAGTAAAATAAGAGGAAAAGAGAGATGTAGTGACTCACATCTGTATTCTTCACAGTAGATAGTCTGAGGCAAAAGAATCACTGGTTCAAGGCCAGCTTGAGTTGGACAGCAAATTCATGGCTATCTTACGCTACAGAGTGAAACAGCATCTCAAAATTTTAAAGAATACGGAATAAAAAGTGAAGTAATTTGCATCATTGAGTATCTTTTTAAGAAGACTTCTTTTTAAGAAGACTTGTAGCTTTTTAAGGCCCCTAAACTCCCCACAGATTAACACATCTGTTAAGGCTGAATGCCAGTATTTTTGAAGCCCTTGTGATCAACCAGGGAATATAATCATAACTATTCAAAGTATGCTTATGTTAAAATTTATAAAACATTTGTTAATCTGAAAGGAAATTAGCAGTTGCTGTCTTTCACATCTGGTTTCAAGCAAGGCCACAATAGAGACCAGATGTGATGCTTTGCTCCAGGTTCCCCAGTGCTCCTTTTGGCTGACATCTCCAACTACTCCAATATGACATTGCACATACAGAAAAAAACTGGGAGTACAGAAAGAAAAAGAAGAAAAAGAGAACCAGAAATTTTGTATTGTAATAGTTAATTTTTGAGAAAAGAAATAAATATATCCCTGTGAAATGTACATTGTATGTACCTTATATCCTTGATCCTCTTGGCTACATACAGTTAGCTGTTCCCTTACAGAGCAATGAAATCCAGGCATGGCTTTTAGTAGTCCACAAAGAAGCTATTAAAATCGAATTATTATAATTTTAGAATGGCCAGTACTAGACACAACAGTATAGCAATTTAGGTGAATATTCAAGGATGCCTAGAACAGCAGTTTTCCTGCCTTTTATGTCTTATTGTTAACTCTTTTAGCAATTCAGTACCAATTGCTATTTGCCTCTCAAATGAAGATATCCATTTTGCTAAAGGCCTTTTCAATTTCTTTCCAGATAATGACTTACAGATCTCAATTGTGGAGAGTATATTACCTTTTGAAATTCTACTCATATTTCTTGCTTCTTGTTGATTCCCAAAGCATACCCTCCAGTATTTATAAGCTGTTTTATTTTGTTTCTTTAAAAGTACTTACAAGATTAATGATGTGTACATTATGTTTTTTTTCACAAGATCATCTAAATATAATCCCATCTTATGCAGCTTCCTATCTGTAGCGTTTGCTGTATTTGAGTAAGAATCATTTTCCAACGAAACCTATTTCTCATTACATTTGCCTACATTTGTAATTTATATAAAGGAAAACTGTACAGATGAAAATACTTTGAGTGACGCAATGCTAAAGCACACTATATTTCCTCCTCTTTGTGTTTCACATAAAGAATTTCTGAAACCACATTGTAGGCTTTCTTTCACATTCTTGTCTTGTTGATATGTATTTTAGTTGTGGGCAACCACCTAATGATGCAAAATGAAATGTGACATATTAGAGGGTAATCATGCTAATACAGCCACCATAAGAAATAATGTGTTAGATCTTGATGGCAAACCTAGATTCTGAATCAAATTATATTATGAACAAGGTTATTTACTTCGTGTAAAGATAAAATATTAGAACTGTTTCAGAAAATATTTATTTGAAATGGGAAAGTAACTATAGAAGATTCTGAAATTTCCAGTCTAAAATGTACATTTTTTTCAATATTTCCAAATGAACCCTCCCTCTTTTATTTTTCAAAACTTCAGAACTGACTCAGTAGAAGCACTGTTGGTATACAACAGCATTATGGTCATTGCCTGTTGGGTAGCAGTGGGGTTTCAAACAGCACAAAAGTCCCTTCTAGTTCCGCTTACCACATACAATGATACAGTAAATATTTCCACATCTCAAGTCACACAGGAAATTACAGAGTTCCTGGTGAAAATGGCATTTTATTCTCTATGCTCATGAATAAGATTGCACTTTCCCTGTAAGTTATATTTAATGTAAAGAAATAAAATATTGTATCCACAGATTAAAAATGAATTATATATATATATTTATGTGCAGAAAAGATTTTTGAAATATCCCTTAAAATAAATAAATTTTTGTAATACAAAATTTAACATCATGTGTAAAATTAAAATATATCTTTAATAGTAATTATGATACACACATATAGGCAGGCAAACAGAAACATACACATAGACATACACACACAGCAACATGCACAGACACAGGCACACACACACAGTGGCATACACAGGCTTACATCCACACATGACATACACAGAAACAGAGAAACTCACAGACATATATACAAAGATACACATACACACACAGAAAGACACACACAGCATACACAGACAGAAAGACACAGACATACACAGGTATACATATATACCCAGACATACACAGACACTGACACACACACACATATACATACATACATACACACACACACATATATACACACACATATAGACTCAGATAGAGGCATACACAGACACAGACATATAGATACACATACAGACAGACAGACACACACAGAGACATGCATACACACATATATACATATACACATACAAATTATCCATAGAATTGATCCCATAAGCTGGTACTGAATGACATCTCAAGTGAAAAACAGGAGTAATATTGCTTTCCTGAGTACTAATTTTGGGCACAGTCATACCAGGTGGTATTTGGTTGTTTGATTTTCTCAGTACATAGCAGTTATCCTGTATTTCATTGGCTAGTATTTGGTCACATTTTCCCCTTGTATATAGACATAAAACAACAGTACTCAATACCACTATGGACACAGTGCTGCATACAATAAAAAGGAAGTAGAAAAGCAAAAATTTCCTTGTTAAACATAAAAATCCTGATTAGTTAATATAATAAGCACATTTCAGAACATAGTTTTGTTGTTAACTTCACCTGTAAAATCACTATTTAAAGGTGCATTTTTTCTAGAATGCATGAGTGTATAAAATGCAAATACTCTTCAGTGGACTGAACTTTTGAGTCAAATACATAATTTGACATTTTTCTCGTAAATCTGTAGCCTTATTGGTGCATCATGAGAAAAATTTCCTTTTTTGTTCATTTGTTTAATTTTGCTGTGCAATGTTTTTATTTATTTTTTTCCTTTTTTTATTGTTTTTTGAACTATATATTTTTTATGTTTCCCTCTCTTCCTTTCCCCTCAACTTGTACCCTCTACTATGTTGATATGCAGTTATGCCAGTACTATCTGTTGAATATTCTTCTTTTTTTCCCATTTTTTGTTCCTTTGTAAAAAATATCAGGTGTTCCTAGGTGTGTGGATTGATATCCGGGTCCTCTGTTTGGTTCCATTGGTCTTCTTGTCTGTTTTTATGCCAATACCAGGCTGTTTTCAGTACTGTGGCTCTGTAGTAGAGTTAGTAATTAGGGATCATGATGCTCCCAGAAGTTCATTTATTGTACAGGGTTGTTTCGGCTATCCTGGGCTTTTTGCTTTTGCATATGGAGTTGAATTTTGGAAAACAATTTTTAATGAAAAATGAAAATATTAGAAAGGGCATTGAAAGAGGGTAGGTTTGGTTTATGATAAGAGCAGTAGGCCAACATATAGTCGTCACTAAGAACAAAAGAAACAGGAAAGAAAATGAGCTCAATTACCCCCAAAATAGGAGAGAAATTATAGTACACAGTAGAATGTAAAACTATATTTAGTCCCTAATATCAGCTGCTGCGGGAGTACCTTCCGCTGCTTCAGCCAATAGTCGGTGAAGCGTGAGCCAAGTGTTGCTGGAGCGCCTTCCCCTCCGTCAGCTAATAGCCGCTGAAATACCAGCTCATTGGGGCATGGTATATTTCTCTTTAAAAGAAGAGCAGCAAGCCTCGGCTAGGCCTCTTGGTTCCAGCGCTTGGTCCCGGCTCCTGCTCCCAGCTCCTGCTCCAGAGACCAGGCTCCTTTCCTGACGGTTTATGTGTATGTAAGTTTATCCCCCAAAATCAATACCCCTTTAAAGCATAACTGGAGTGGGATTGATTCGCCATTAATCAGCCACTTAAACTGATTTTTTATTCATACAATCAGTTATATGAATTTCAAATGGTCAGGGAAAAATTCCAAAATGAGTAGAGCCAGGTGATGGTGGCACACACCCTTGAACCCAGCACTCTGAATGCAGAGACATTTGAATCTCTGAGTCATGGATCTCATGATCATGAGTTCATGTAGAATAGTCAGCCTGTTCTACAGAACGAGGTCTAGGACATCCAGGGCTATGCAGAAAATCCCTGTTTTGAAAATCAAAACAAAATAAAACACATCAACAAGAACAAAAATAAAAATTAGACCTGAGGCTAACAGGATTGTTTACGATCATTAGAGGGACTCCATCAAGAAACTGATGGAAGCACAGCCAAACATTAGGCAGAGTCTGGGAAAACCTTTTCAAGAGTGGAGGGGAAATAAGTATTGTAGGAGACAGAGTGATCAAGAACAACCCCAAAAAAACCCACAGAGGACCTAACCAGGGCTCATAAGGGCTCATAAAGACTGAAGGACATATCTGGAGTTAGATGGTAGATGATAAATAGATGGAGTTAGGCAGGTAGATAATAAATAGAAAAAAGAAAAGGAAGAATAGAAATTGTATCAAAACTTCTAAGACAAGCATTCTAACTGATGGACATTTTTATGAAAAACTTCCAAATTGAATATTTCCATAGCTTTGTATGTGGTATTTGGATTATGACTGCATGAAGGAAAGAGGGCCAAACCAAAGGACTGATGCACAGTTTTTTTTAAATAATTGCAATTTGTATTATGTTTTGTGATAGTGAAGATTTTGCTTTGTAGGGGAGACAATCCGTATTTTCTTTGATTGTCTGTGACAAAACAATGTTTGTACTTGCTGAGTGTCATCTGTTATATGTGAATTTGGGAGAGTTATTCAATGCCTAAATTCACATTAATGTTACAATCCTCCCAACCTGAGAAAGGGACATACGTGTATACTGAGTCCTTTAAGGAGTAAGTAAACTGGGGTTAGGTCATTAGGATGGGTATAGAAAGCGAGACATTTGATTACACATATTGTTCATAGACATGAAGAGATTGTACAACAACAGACCAGAAGATTTTTCCAAATGGTTTAGCAGATAAAAGAGAAAAATGCACTTGCCACCAAGCCTGGTAATCTGAATTTAATCCACAGGATCCACATGATAGAAAGAGGAAATTGGCTTCCAAAAACTTTATTCTGACCTCCATGCTCTGGCTGTAGAACCTGAATAATCTTTCAAGGGAGGGAGTAGGACAGAAAACAGGTTTTATGGTGGGGAGAATGAAGAGTCTTGGAACAGGAATGGGTTAAGAAATGGGAAGTAAAAGGTCAGCATAAAGACTGATGCCTAGCAGTAACGATCATTGTAAAACCATATAGCAAACAACTGAAGAAGCCGCTAAAGGAAACTCTATAAACAGAGTTCATAAGGATTTACCCTTAAACTGGGGAGTAACACTTTTTGCAGGTACCAAGTGTTACTAAAGAAAAAGTCTAAGGACAGACCCAGGTTATCTCTTTTAGTGTTTTCAGTCAGTGTTTCCTCTAAGTATTCTAAGATGTTGACATTGCTAGTGGTTACTCTCAATAGGGCTAAGATAGTAAGACACTATTTCTAAAGTAACCACATAGTTGAACCTTAGGATATGTAAAACTAAACCTGATATGGACCTGGAAGGTTTATCTTTTCTAGATATTCATCACAGTACAGTGGAGTTATCTTGATTCTTCCACAGGCAAAAAGTAATCAAAATCTTACCTAGTAGTGAGCCTGGTTTGAAATTATAATGTCTGGCATGGCAAGATTTCCCAGTGGTTTAAAGTTAAGATAGTCTATATAGTTCTTAATATTTTAAAGGATATTAATTCAATATTTATATAAAACCAAAGCTGTTTTTTTCACTTTTAAGAACATATAGCTGTCACCAGAAAAACTATTAATATTATATAAAATTACTTGCTGTGTATCAATATACAAATTTATGAATCTCTTAATTTAATTACAATATTATTCTTTATGAAAGAAAAAGACAAAATAATGTTTAGTATAAAGTCTAATGTAAATAAAATTTAAAAATTTCTGAAATATTTTTGCCAAAATTCTTGGTTCAGAGGCTTGAAATAAATATGGATCTTTTTCCATTTCTCACAGTTTAGCCCCTTTAATAGCATCTGTACTTATTTAAACTCTTTTGGAAACCAGCACTAGGTTTCTTGGGTTCTAGTTTAACATCCCCCTTAAGAAGAAGCAAAAACAAAAACAAAACCAAAATAAAGGATGAGTATGTGTTTAAGTTAAAATTCAAAATGGTGTCAGTTTGGCTTGTCACACCTTTGTACTGCTTTTCTATTAGGGATGGTGTTTTTGAGGAAATGAGGAGAAGGGGTATACATCATGTTAGTATTTATATGATATCTACTGATGTTCTTTTGCCATTCTTTTCCCCGAACAGTAATTTTAGAGAATAGTTATATCTGGTTAAGATTGTAGAGTCCAAAATTTCATCCCCTTGCCCTTATTAGAAACAAATTTAAATGACCACTTTTTTTTATTTAAAGTGTGCTGAGAAATTGACTAAGTAATTAAGTGAGACTACTTTGTAGTGGACAGACCTCACCAACCATCTTTTGTGCCATTACTATAATGAATCCCAAGATCTTCACTGTAGGAAAATGTTAGCCTCACCTTTTCTACCTTTAGAAACCCTATAAAGTTTGGGGCCTGACTTGACCTGAGAAATCCAATTTAGTAGAGTTTTAGTAATGAGTTAGCCGTGAGAACCACAGAGGATCTGGCAGCAATGATATGACTGAGGACAAGAATGTGATAGCTGAGCATGTGGTTAGGGCATATCATGCCCTAAAAGCATCACAATTATTTTCCCTTGTGCTAAAGCTGGGTATCTATAAGCTATCAGTGGAAGAAAGCAGGGCAACGAGTGACAGATGGTAAGTGGATCTGGGGAGTTTTGATACTCTGTAATCTTAACTGAAAAGATGGCCAACTCAACCCCAGATTATCAGGCACACAATAGCCAGTGACAGAGGTATGAAGACTCCGTGGGAGATAGGTAAAAAATAACTACCTGCATGTTCATCAATGTCACTTTTTGCTATTCAAACAGACATTTTAAAAGCAAATAAACTAATGTGATGAATTTTATTTATTATGGCCTATGATGTGTAGTCTAGGCCAAAAGCTACTTGAGCACCAAAAAGATTACATCAACCCCTACCAAATTACAACGGCATATACTAACAGATCAGACATTTGTTACATAGTAGAATTAGATCTCCATTGAGGGCTTTCTTTTTACGTAAGTCTAGACTCTAACATTAAGCTCTTAAATTATAGACTAGAAATTCATCTTGGTAGAGAACTCAGAAAGCATAAAATAAATGTAAAACTAAGACTGCCATTTAGTAACTTTGGTTCACTGTTTTATGATACCAATTGACCAAGGAAGGAATCTGAGTTTAGTATATATAATTGATCCTAATGATTTTAGTGGAAAAGATGTTTAAAGCAAAACAGCTTTAATCATTAACCAATAAAAGTAACACAAGCAACACATAAACAAAATATAATCCAATATCAAAAATATCTTTATTTCACTTCCTTGATAACAATATCCTATTTCCTGTGTTCTGTGGCAACTGCATTAAGTAGAGAAAACTACTCAGAACCGCAATATAAATCCTGCATGAGTTCACTTAAATGAGATCCAAAATCATTAATGTAGTAGAAAATTCAGATGTGGTTTGGAAAGGCTAAAGAAAGGGCAAAGCAAAAAGTTGGTCTTCATTAGTTATTAACTTTTCATAATCTGTGATTACTAATTTGAAGAAACCTGCCTTTGTACTTGGGACTGTAGTTGACTATATTGTTCAAACACATGAATGTCTATTTAGAGTTCTCATCAGGAGAATCATTGCTACCATAGTATCATGAAAATAAAGAAAAGTAAAAAACAAAGGTAAATGGTAGAATAGAACTAAAAGGAGAGCAGCTTTGGAATTTGCAGATTCACAGAGAAGTGTAAAGTACTTGGTCCAATTTTATTGCTAAACAGACATGTGCATCAGTCAGAGCCCTGAAGATCAGGACAATCAGAAGACTCGATAGCTTCTGGTAGAAGGTTCTAGTCTCTACATAAGTCATGCTAGATGATGGTGGAAACCTTGAAGGCTTCTAGAAGATAGCAGAGCGTGCCTGTTAGGACCCCTAAGTTTGCTTCCATTTGCCTTCCTTCCATGAGGTTTCCCCAATGAAGGACAGCTGTAGGAGCTCTTCCCAACACCACTTATTACATAAGGGTGTCAGAGTGAAGCAAGCAGCCCCATGGATGGAGAACATTACACGCCACATTTCTGGGATAAGATCCATTCATAAACCTGCAGCTCCAAATCAAGATGTGTGAAATATCTAGAGCTGAGATCTCAACAGAGACTTGAATAAACCTTCAGGTTTTATCTTCATCTAACTTCCGGCTCTCTCCTTGTGGGGAGATCTCATTTAAAGGCTGAATCCTCCCGCACAAGGCAGATAAATTCTGAAGGACCATTCTCGTGGCACAGCCCACCAGATTGATTAAATTGGCTTCTGCCCTGTAACTCAAATGTAGTCTCTGGTCCACTCTCCTCCTTTAACCTTCCAATAAATTTTCTGCATGCAAACCTGCCTCTCAGGTTTTTTCTTCCCTAGGAAAGCTGACCTAAGACAATTAAGTTTATATATAATTAGCTGTGTTATATAATTTGGTTAGTTTTAACTCAGAAGCCTCATTACATATAATCAGGGCAAATTGCAATTTAGCATTTTCCTTTGCCGAAGGCTTTTATGAGGAAAAGGTTGCTGAGATTACTTTCTGTGCTTTCAGTCTGATGCTAATCATATGGCATTTGTTCTGTGTTCCTACTTAATTAATTAATGACTTTTTTTCAGAGATTTCCTAAACTGTAATTTTCTTCTGTGTCCATGCTTTTACTTCAAATGGTGGGCCCAACTGATTGATGGAGTTTGCAGCAGTGGACTCTGTGGCTTCGTTTTCTCTTTTCCCCACTTACCAAAAACAGGTTATGACACAAAGCTGAACCTCTAATAAATTAATAAACATTTCTTCCTGGGATTCGTACTGTAGAGTACTGTGAATGTAGGGAAAGAGTTACTGGAAAGTACCTAGCGGCTTAGATTCTACTTACAAACAATGAAGTGGAATAAAATTATTTCACTCCAGCTAGTGATTTTTTTTCCCACTTGGGATGGTCAACCCACAACTTACTTAGTATTAAAAAGACAATTCATTACTGTTTGTTTCATGAGATTTGATTTTTTTTAGTTTAGTTTTGTTTTCATATGTACTAATGTAAAATGTATTTGAAAACATTAGAGCAGTTGATTTTCTATCAGTTGATTCAAAAATATGTGCTTTCAAATTGTATTTAGTATTGACCATACTTATGAAATAAACTGTTTAGAATGCTTTAGTGTTGTAATTCTAACATATTTTGTTTTTAAAATTTCCTTTAATACAATAAAATATTGTCTACTATCTCAACCAAAAGTGCCCAAACAAAAATTTTAAATTCTCATACTTTAATAATCTGACCATGACTATGTGAAGTGACTGAAGGAAGGCAGGGTGTCTTGAAGATTTAGATTGTAGATCCTAATGACTCATGAGACCACACTTATGACCATGCTTGAGGAACAAAACAGGTGCTGTAAAAATAACTACTTTATAAGTTAGTGAAAGAGATGCACACTGACCTACCCAAATACGTCCTGAGTCCACATGACACAATGTATCTGGGGACTCTGCTGTCCCTGTGACAAAAGCACTCCTATTCCATCACAGGCAGGAATCTCACTCCTCCTTCTCTGCTCCTGCTCTGTGCTTACGATTATACTGCATGCCTCCTCTTTCTCACCTTCATTATCTCACCATTATCAAAAAAATCTAAATTTCACTTTGAAATTCCCTATGAACTGAGGTAGACAGCATATTTCCTGCAGTTTCTTATTTCATGTGGAATTTATTAAAGAGAAAACTGCTGCTGAACAGAATTGTCTGTGATAAGCTTACAGTC
Source organism: Myodes glareolus (assembly GCF_982192425.1). NCBI lineage: Eukaryota > Metazoa > Chordata > Mammalia > Rodentia > Cricetidae > Myodes > Myodes glareolus. Next base: position 74,984,910 of record NC_142037.1, on the reverse strand, counting down.
TCTCTTCTATCCAATCATTTTGTTCTTTGTTTCCTTTCCATATTACTTTCTTTGCCTTTTCGAAAAGCAGAAAAAAGGAAATTTATTTAACGTGGCCACATTTGAAAGAGGAGCAAACAGATACAGTGAACCCTTCTACAGCCTTAGGAAATTATGGGGTCCTGCGTGAGGTTAAGGTTTAAGTATTGGGCTAGAGTTAAGTAGTTCCTATTATAGATGTGTTCAAACTCATCATCAATGCATCACTGCCTCTTTTTCAAAATGGTCTAAGAAGCTTAAGCACTCTTCCAAAAGACTTCAGGCTTTCTCTTCTCCCAACAAGAAAATATCAGGGATTTCCAGTTTTTTTCAGCACTATTGTGAGGGACACAAGTATCTCTTTTTAAAGTATTTTTACCTCTGCCAAGATCTTCATATTTTCCTACCTACTTCTTCAACATCCAAATTTTGAACTACCTGAAACAATCATAACAAACAGAATGCTTGTAAGAACCAAGGTTAGAATACATCAGGATCATGAGGGTGCATTAGGATCCTGGCTTTGATAACTCTGGGCCATAAGCAAGTCCATCTTCTTAGTTTGACACAGAGTCCGCATTGAAGCTGAGGCTAACTTCAAATTTAAAAACTTCCTATTTCAACTTCCCAAGTACTAAAATTAAATGAGGTTAATTCCATGTCTAGGATGTCTAGGGTTATTTCATTTCACTTCTGACTCCCTGTCCCTTTAAATATTTAAATGATATTACTGCAGACATCACTGAATAGTCAGTTGGTATTTGTGCCCTACTGTCTCTGTCAACTAAGATTTGTCAAATTTGCTTTGATCTTATGTCATACTGAGATTGAATTAAGTGACAGATATCAAGAACATTGTGTCAATGTATCTATTATGGATGCTTTAAGTAAGGAAATACACAAAAAGTAAATCTTAAGTGAGGATTATTTGTGTCCTTTTCTGTGTGTCTGATTAGAAATGTACTAACATCATATATATATGTATGTATGTATATATATGTATATATATATATATATATATATCCTTCATGCTTTGTCAGAAGCTGTGATTAATACTGAGTCAAAACCATTTCAAGCTGTTTTTTACAATTACCCTTTTCTTTAAATCCTTTTCTAAAGTCAGAAAAGTAAGGGATTTAATTTTAACATTTTCATAGACAACAATTATTTCTTATTTATCCATCCCCATGATACCTGCCAAAATACACCCTCACTGTCTTCCTGTCCAGTTTCTTCTCAAACTGGCTCTATTATACTTTGATAACTGTTTAATTAAGAGAAATTAAATCTTTCGTTGTTATATGGTCTAAGAAATGTATGATAACCTTTTGCGATGAACACTCACTTTTCCTTTAAAAACTGTATTTCTGAAACTACAGCTTTTGAAAGTGGCAATTAGCATCAGCAATAGCGAGCAATCGCACAACAAAAATAGCTTCTATTAATTAGAATATATAAATTTAGCATGTTTTTCCATTACGTTTTCTATCCTTGTTAATTCAAGTGGAAAAAAACTCCCCCTCATTTACTTTAAAACTCATTAGTGTTTTCCTTCATGTAGCTCCTTTTGTGCACGTTGCTCAGAGTGAGATGTGTGGTAGGTCATTGCTCAGTGCCTGCTGCTGCCTGTGATTAAGAGACAGAAACTGTTCACAGGGAAGTGTCTTATAATTACAACAAAAAGTCGGCAATCAGGACAAGTATTGTCTTTTTATACCTTAAAGAGAGAGTGAGAGGATAAAATTAGACCAGAGCTGTTCCTTAAACATCACAACTCATTTAACATAAGTCCTTTCCATGAGGTGTTAACCACCCACAGGATTCTCTCAGAGCAAGGGGTCTGGAATGTGTTTCTAAGAAAATACCTTGATATCATAAAACTTTGCATCTTTCTGAAAAAAAAAATGTGCCAGAATAGTCAAGACCTGTTTATCAACACATGTATTATATTTCTACTATCAGAATGTTAGCAAATTCTATTATCTTTCGATGTCAACGTTTTAACCTTCCTCTTCTTTCTTTATAACAACCAAGTCTCTATGAATAGTTAAAAAATGCACTGAGCACCTAAGCACAAATATTTCCTAGAAATGAAGGAAAATTACTTTTAGAAATACTTAAGTAATTCTTTTTAATATGTAGTAAAGTGAAAAAACACATAGCAAAAATAAATTTATAAATAATTATTCTGTGTATTCCATTTTAATAACTTTTGGGGGTTTTTTGGTTTTTGTTTGTTGTTTTTTGATGTGTCCTAAAAATATACTCTTTCACTGTTTCATTTTTTTGAGAAAGACTGATGTTACATAAACAGCAACAAATAGAGATCTTAATTTTCAAAAGAATAGATAAATTAAATATATTAGATAAATAAACATATTAGATAAATATAGATATTCTATCATTTTAACCTCAACAGAAAGAAACTGATAGGATGGGTTTGTGTTTTTGTTTGTATATTTCGAAGGCAGAGCATTGCAAAGAAGGCTTGGCAAGTCAATAAGTGCAAATCGTTTTGGTTAGTGTCGCAGTGAAAGACTATAAGGAAGGACTCTAATTACATAGTTTGTAATTAAAGATTCTGCTTAGGAAAATCAAGACAAGCATCATTGCACAAATCCTACTCAGTTTAATGTCGTTTAAATGAGTCACTGTATGAAATTACTAGTTCCTATATTTGATCTTTGATTTCCTGAACATTAAGTCATAAACATGTAATGTTTGATATTATTTCTTTAGATATCAAAACACATACAAATATACACACATTCACATGTGTCTATGTGTGTGTATTTTCTTATCACAAGCTCATTAAGATTGTGGATGACAATCACAGAAATTTAAAATTTCTAAGTAATTATGTTTTCTTTTAATAGTTAATTTTCTGAGATCATGCTATTTCTGAAATAATTTTTAATAAAGTTTAATAAAGTTTGTATTAATGTTATGACTGTTTGCTTTCCCTGCTTTGGGTTAACCACAATTAGATACATATGTATACACACACACACACATACACACACACACACACACACACACATATATAATATATTGGAACTTTTACTGACTCAATCATGTCTGAAGGCAATTTAGGTGTAGTGATATATTGTTTGCATTTTTATAATATGTATTTGATATTATTATATTGATATTTATTTATTTAATAAATAAATCTTGCCTAAAGACCAGAGACAAAGCTAAAACCACTACAATTAAAGCAATGGTGACACACACTTTTAATTCCAGAATATTGGAGACAGATTTGAGGAATCATTGTGAATTCAAGGCTACCCTGGGTTACACAAGATTAATGGAAAAATAAATCCAGGTGGTGGTGGTTTACACCTTTAATCCATGCATAGTGGGAACATAAAATGAGAGGATAGAGAGCCTTAGTCTGCTTAGCCTGCATTCACCCAGGCTTGGTAGACGTAATACTTCTACAGCGACTGGCTGCTTTGCTATTAAGTTTTCAGATTGAACCCCAATTTGTATCTCTGTGTAACATGAGGGCCAGCTTGTTGGGGTATCTGTCCCTGCCTGATATCCCACAGCCGGCAAGTCCCAGAGAAAATCATTCACACAGAGATCTCTATAAGATTATAAACTGATTAGCCCATTAGGTCAGGCTACTTATTAGCTCTTATAACTTATGTTACCCCATTATCCTTATCTACATTAGCTACACGGCTCAGTACCTTTCTCAGCTGGGCAGGTTACATCCTGCCTCTTGGGTGGTCTGCGCAGGAATGGTGGAGGGAGCTTCCTCCTCCCTAGCCTTCTCCTATTCTCCTTGCCCTGCCTCTACTTCCTGTCTTGTTGACACGCCTATACTTCCTGCCTGGCCAATCAGCATTTTATTAAAATATGATTGACAGAATACAGATAATTCTCCCGCACCATCTCTGGGTTTTTATTATTCATGCTACATTTAGGAGATGAACTCTAGATACTTTTTAAAGAGTTAAATAAGTAATTTATAATCTGCTTTTTCAGGAAAGTATTTTTGAACAAAAATTTATGTATTATCAGAAATTCAAATGCTTCACTCTAGTTTGTGTTAGAAGCACAGAACAAAGGCCCTTGAATTAAGAGATGTCCAGATAAGTCATACACATTAAGCACATAAGATTGTCTTTCCAATGGAAAAGAATTAAAACCTGCTCTTCCATCCAGAAAGCTGGGTATTGGAAGTGGTCAACAGTCTAGTGATCTGCATTATCTGTTGAACCAGGTCATATCCAGCCTTAGGGTTAGAAACATGTACATAATATTCTTATTCACTTTCTGTAATTTAATGGCTTGCTTCTTATTGATGCTGAGTAATACTTCTTTGGTAATATGTATCAAAATGTTTATTTATTCGCTAACTGCTCACTTAATTGCTTTTGGTTTTTAGAATTATAAATGAGTTTGTTGTCTGTTGTATGATAATCCTTCTGTATGATGTGAACATGTGTTACTCTCATTGGTTAATAGTTAAGCTGATTTGGCCTATAGCAGGGTGGAATAATTGTAGCTGTGAAAGCCAAAAGGAAAAATACAGAGAGGAAAAGGGGCAGAATCTGGGGAGATGCAAGCCAGCCACCAGAGAAACAAGATGAGCTACAGGACAGCAAAAGCCATGAACCATGTGGCAAAATGTTGATTAATAAAAATGGATCAGTTTAAGTTGTTAGTGTAAAGCCTTTTGTAATTAATGTAAGCTTGTGTGTGTTTATTTGGGACCAGGTGATTGGGAAAGAAAAACTCAGCTTTGGTTTACAACTGCCAACATCCATCTGTAGAACAACTATTCAAGTTGTTTAGGCAATTATCACGTAGTTAAGAACTGTATAAGAGTAGACACTTGCCAGGTGATGGTGGCACATGCCTTTAATCTTACAAAATCTGCCAAAGTATTTTCTACAATGTATGTTCTATTTTGTAGTCTAAGCAGTGGAACTATCGGGGGCCTTGAGTTCCAACCTCAGACCCTTTCAGAACTCAAAGCAGCATGCCTGCAGCAAGCAAAAATCTTAAAATATTTATATAGGCTTAAAATGTCTATATAGGTTCTGAAAACACAAATGTTTTGTGAAGTAAACTGCTGTTATGTTTTAGAAGTTATAATATTAACATGTAGCAAAACTAGATAGTATCCATAAAAGTTCTAAAAGCTTTAAATGCAGTACTTAGTAAGTGGAGATATTTCTAATGAAAGATGAGAAATGACGCTGGTATAAAGAACATCTAATTCCAGTTTTAGAAGAACTTGAACAGGTTATGTTAAATCACATAATCTCTTACTTTCTAGTGCATTTTTTTTAACTGAAAGAAATATCCTAAAATATCCTATTATTTTCTGGCAGCACATTTTCCAGGTTGTCAGTTATTTGAAATTCTCTAGTTACTAAGACAGATAAATTGATTGAGTAAAGTGATTTGCCTCAGGTAGGATGATGAGTTTTCTTAGATCTGGGGTCTAGAAAGCTGCTCATAATAGTGAGGTCAGTAGTTCAAAAACAAAATTCAGCTAATTTACTTAGTCACTGAAACTTCCTATGCTATATTATTTTTCTTTCCTGTTTCTACAAACATAAAAATAAAAGAACTAACTTTTCACTTAATATATCTGAATTTTGTTTAATCTGTGTTTTCTTATATTGATTTGTGACTTTTTAAAAAATGTATTCATTTCTGACGGAAATATCTTCTCTTCATTGACTTCTAAGTGCTATTAATGATAAATGGTCTCCTCACTCACTAATTTAATGATGCCTAGAGTAAACTGGAGAGAGAAAATAAAAGTGTAACACAAAAAGAGTATTCTGCAATGGGCTGTGTTTGTGAGTTAAAAGGTTAAGTCTGAGTATTTGCATACAGACTATGAGGACAAGTGTTGTAGCAATGGGTTGCAATTTTAGAATCAATAACCGAATGAGAAGCACTGAGAAAACTTGTTCCAAGGTACTGCTGCATATTATCTGGCCAGAGTGACAGGGAGTGAGAAGGAAAATTTAAGAAAATGTCAACAGCCTTTGTTCACTCCTTTTCAATTATTGTATAATCTGTTTATCGAATTAGTCCAGCAAGCTTTCAGAATAACTGGTTTGTGTGGGACGTCTTTCTATCTATGTGTTGCTTTTATTGGTTAATGAATAAAGAAGCTGCTTTGTCCTATAGCAAGGCAGAACTTAGGTGGAGAAAACTAAACTGCCACCTGCTCTTTGAAATCTACGTCTTTACCACATGAACTGACAACAAATTCTGTCATAGATCAGACAGTATTTTATAAGGAAAGGAAAAAGCTGGCATCTAATGTAGAAATTGTCCAGCCAGGAAAGATCACTATTCTTCAGCAGTTTATATAAGCAAGGTTGTTTCTGCCTGCTTGCATTCTGTTTGATGTTTGTGCATATTAAGAGATTAAAGGAATACTTGCCAAATTGTAGATTATCTTCTAAGGGATATCGTTATTGAAATACATCTCAATTACAAATAAACAAGTAACATTCACAATACTGACATGTAATATTTAGTAGAATGTAGATGCATGCTTTATTTGAAAGTAAACTTAGCAATGTTTTACAACAACTAAATATATGATTCAACTGAAATAAAACCATTATGTTTGCAAGTCCTCTCAAAGATAATCAACCATTGTTATATCCATGTCGTTTAAATAAGATTCTGAGAACAGTTAGCCACAATAAATAATAAAATTATATTCCTGTCATTATCAAACAACACTATCAGTGTTATTATTTTTATCAGTAAACATAAATTAATATCTGATGCCTAGAAGAATATGCTCTTTCAACTTTTTAATTTAGAAATTTTACAATAGAAATAATATAAATATTTATGTATAATCTTATTTTATAATGTGTAAGAATGTTTTGCCTACGTGTGTATTTGTGAACCACATGTATATGTGAATGATTGCATGTGTGGAGTGTGTGTGTGTGTATGTATGCGCGCGCACGCAAGCATGTGCAGTCTCCAAAAAAGAGGGCATCAGATTCTCTGGAACTGGAGTTAAAAATTATTGTGAGTCACCAAATGGGTGCAGTGAATTACACCCAGATCTTCAAAAAAGCAGCAAGTGCTCTTAACCACTAAGTCTTATCTCTTGTCATTTCTTACGTTTATTTCTCTATCTGTGAACTGCTAATCAAACCTCTTGTTTGATACATTCCTTGTATAATACAGTTTTAGAATCAAGACAATATTGGCCTCCATGTATCATCTGTCATATATACCTCAAATCATTTGTTAAATTCAATTATTCATAATAAATTGGTCATCGACCTATTCTTGTTCCATAGGCAAAGACAGGGAAAATAGCTAAGAATTAGAAGCTGTCATCAAAAACCTCCCTACCAAAAAAAAAAAAAAAAAAAAAAAAAAAAAAAAAAAAAAAAAAGCCCAGGACCAGATGGTTTCAATGAAGAATTCTACCAGAACTTCCAAGAAGAGCTAATACATATCCTCCTTAACGTGTTTCACTAAATAGAAACAGAAGAGTCATTGCCAAACTCCTTTTAAGAAGCTGCAGTTATCCTGATATGAAAACCACACAAAGACTCAATCGAGAAGAGAATTACAGACCAATCTTGCTCATGAACATCGACACAAAAATTCTCAATAAAATACTGGCAAACCGAATCCAAGAACAAATCCAAAAAATTATCCATTATGATCAAGTAGGCTTCATCCCAGAGATGCAGAGATGGTTAAACATATGAAAATCTATCAATATAATTCATCATATAAATAAACTGAAAGAAAAAACATATAGTCATTTCATTAGATGCTGAAAAAGCATTTGACAAAATTCAACACCCCTTTAGGATAAAGGTCTTGAGATATTGTGGATACAATGTTCATACCTAAATATAATAAAAGCAGTATACTGCAAGCCGACAGCTAACATCAAATTAAATGGAGAGAAACTTAAAGTCACTCCACTAAAATCAGGAACAAGACCCACTAAAATCAGGAACAAGACAAGGCTGACCACTCTCTCCATACCTCTTCAATATAGTGCTTAAAGTGCTAGCAATAGCAATAAGACAACATAAGGGGATCAAGGGAATTCAAATTGGAAAAGAAGAAGTAAAACTTTCATTATTTGCAGATAATATAATAGTGTATATAAAAGACCACAAAAACTCTACCAAAGAACTCCTACAGTTGATAAACATCTTTAGTAATGTGGCAAAATACAAGATCAACTCCAATAAATCAATTGCCTTCCTATACACAAAGAACAAAGAAGCAGAGAGGGAAATCAGAGAAGCATCACCTTTCACGATAGCCACAAATAGCATCAAACATCTTGGGGTAACTCTAACCAAGGAAGTGAAAGATCTATTTGACAAAAACTTTAAGTCTTTGAAGAAAGAAATTGAAGAGAACACCAGAAAATGGAAGAATCTCCCTTGCTCTTGGATTGGGAGGATCAACATAGTAAAAATGGCAGTTTTACCAAAAGCAATCCATAGATTCAATGCAATCCCCATCAAAATCCCAGCGAAATTCTTCACAGACCTTGAGAGAACAATAATCAACTTTATATGGAAAAGCAAGAAACCTAGGATAGCCAAAACAATCCTTTACAATAAAAGTGCTTCTGGAGGAATTTCCATTCCTGACTTCAAACTCTATTACAGAGCTACAGTAAAGAAAACAGCTTGGTATTGCATAAAAACAGAGATGTTGAATAATGGAATCAAATCAAAGACCTGAATATTAAGCCACAATCCTATAAACACCTGATTTTTGACAAAGGAGCTAAATCTATACAATGGAAGAAAGAAGCATCTTTGACAAATGGTGTTGGAAACCAGATGTCAACCTGTAGAAGAATGAAAATAGATCCATATCTATCACCATGCACAAAACTCAAGTCCAAATGCATTAAAGACCTCAATATTAATCTGAACACACTGAACCTGATAGAAGAGAAAATGATAAGTAGTCTACAACACAAGGGCACAGGAGACCTCTTCCTAGGTAGAACCCCAGTAGCACAGACGATAAGAGCAACAATGAATAAATGGGATCTCCTGAAGCTGAGAAGCTTCTGTAAAGCAAAGGACACTGTCATTAAGACAAAAAGGCAATCTACCGAATGGAAAAAGATCTTCACCAACCCCACATCAGACAAAGTCTGATCTTCAAAATATATAAAGAACTCAAAAAACTAGACATTAAAATTCTAATTAACCCAATTAAACTGAACTGAAAAGAGAATTCTCATCAGACAAAGTTCAAATGGCCAAAAGACACTTAAGGTCATGTTCAACCTCCTTAGTGATCAGGGTAATTCAAATCAAAACAACTTTGAGATACCATCTTACACCTGTCAGAATGGCTAAAATAAAAAACACCAATGATAGCCTATGCTGGAGAGGATATGGACTAACAGGAACACTCAGCCATTGCTGGTGGAAATGCAAACTTGTGCAGCCACTGTGGAAATCTGTATGGCGGTTTCTCAGGACATTGAGACTCAATCTACCTCAGGTTCCAGCAATACCACTCTTGGGAATATACCCAAGAGATGTCAATCATACTACAAAAGAATTTGTTCAACTATGTTCATAGAAGCACTGTTTGTAATGGCCAGAACCTGGAAACAATCTAGGTGTCCTTCAGTAGAAGAATGGATAAAGGAAGTGTGGCACATAAACAATTTAGAGTTCTACTCAGTGGTTAAAAAAAAAAAAGAAAAGAAAAGAAAGGAAAAACAATGACATCTTGAATTTTGCATGCAAATGGATGAAAATAGAAAACACTTTACTGAGTGAGGTAACCCAGACCCAAAAAGATGAATAAGGTATGTACTCACTCATAAGTGGATTCTAGTTACAAACAAAGGACATTGAGCCTATAATTTGTGATTCTAGAGAAGCTAAATAAGAATGTGAACTAAAAGAAAAACATATATTTATCCTCCCGCATATTGGAAATGGACAAGATCGCCGGGCAAAAGTTGGGAGCACAGGGGTTGAGGTGGGCTGGGGGGAACTGGAGATGGGGAGAGAGAAGGGAGAAGGGGAGGACTGGAGAGAGCTATGATGAATGGGATGGTTGATATGGGGGATATGTGGGTATGAGAGCAAGGAAGAAGATACCTTAATTAAGAGAGCCATTTTAGGGTTGGCAAGAGACTTGACTCTAGAGGGAATCCCAGGTGTCCAAGGAGATGTCCCCAGCTAGGTCCTTGGGCAGCAGAGGAGAGGGTGTCTGACCTGGCCTTATTCCATAGCCTCACTGATGAATATCTTGCATATCACAATAGAATCTTTATCCGGTGATGGATGGTGATAGTGACAGAGACCCAAATTAGAGCACTGGACTGAGGTTCCAAGGTCCAAATGAGGAGCAGAAGGAGCGAGAACATGAGCAGGGAAGTCAGGACCACAATGGGTGCGTCTACCCACTAAGAGGGTGGGACTGATCTAATGGGAGCTCAACAAGGCCAACTGGACTGGGACTGATGGAGCATGTGATCAAACCAGACTCTCTGAATGTGACTGACAATGAGGGATGACTGAGAAGCCAAGGACAATGACACTGGGTTCTGATTCTATTGCGTGTATTGGCTTTTTGGGAGCCTAGCCTGTTTGAATGCACACCTTCCTAGGCCTGGATGGAAGTGGGAAGGCCTTAGACTTCCCACAGGGCAGGGAACATTGACTGCTCTTAGAACCAGTGAGAGGGAGGAGGGAGGGAAAGTAGGGGGAGTGGGAGGGGAATGGGAGGAGGGGAGGATGTAGAAATTTTTAATAAATAAGTAAATATAAAAAAAAAAGAGAAAGGAGTTGGTAGGACTCCTGAAAGTCTATATCTAGCTGAAATAATGGCTGCTTTGTGGTGGGTGAATTACTTTTCTCTGGGATGTTATCATGGTCAGTTTCTCATGCTTTAGTGGACTGACATGTGAGCAGCATAAATAGAATTCCATGATTAATAGAAGCAAAAGATTAAAGAGTACGTGCCATTGATAAGGAAATAAGTTGCACAGGATGTGGGGAATATGGAAGGAAGTTGTGAATGTAATAAAACCATATTGTGTTTATCTATATATGACATTTTCAAAGAGTAAATTGTAAACTGGGTGTAACTCGTAAACATTTCTCCATGTATAAATATTTCTCAGAAAAATACATATTTATTCTTTGTAACCATAATTAAATCATGCTTCATCCTTGGTGTAATGTATTTTGTATCATCTTTTATGATAACTCACTTAAAAATAAAAGCTCTTCTGGATATCTAAACAATTAAAATAGTTCCATGAATGATTTGTACTTATAAATTTATCAGTTTAAAACTTGGGACACGTGATTAGTAAGACAACACATCAGTAGTGTGGATTAACCTATTTCAACTCAAGCTTTTTTATAGATATAAATGATATACAAAAACTAAAAGTTATTGGTTTTCTTAAAAACATATACAGTGTAATTATATAAACTCTTTTTTATTCTCAGTCTAATATTTCCCAAACTATATATCTTTAGTATTTTATGTAAGAACCTTTTGGAAAATAAAGAAGAAAAACTGGAATACAACAAAATCTTTATAACTTACATTTACAAACAGTACTATTAACTAAAAATGAGTAAGCTAACCAAACAGAGCTACTTTATCTTTCAGACTCTGGAAACACTGGGAATATTAATGCACTTTTCAAGATCACAGGCAGAATTTTCCTTTTTCAGAAAAAGGATAAATTCAAACTGCAAAATAAACTTCAGGTAAAAAAAAATTGAAATTGTATCTATTAGTTACACTTCTTGTTGTTTTGTCAAAATACTGTCAAGAATCAAGATGGGTAGGTGGACGTGATTTTATTTTTTATTTTGGGCTCTGAGATTAAGGGACTATAATCAATTACAGTTGAAGGAAATCCTGAGAGGTGCTGCAGGATGCTGAATACATTGCTAATATGATCTGGAAGTAGAGCCAACAGGAAGTGACTGGGGATTCAAACAGGAAGTGAGGCAGGGTTTATAGAACTTCAGCGCTTGCCTTGAAATACCCACTACCTGAAGCATCGCTTCTCCTCGTAAACTCCACAACTTTCCCAATCTGTACAATCAGTTGAGGTTGGACTTTTCAAATCATGAGGACCTAGGGAATAGTTTCCACTGCAATATCTGTTTCAGATAATTTGGCAAGACTTGTACATCAAAGTATAGTAGTGTACCACCTCAACATGTTCTATGAATACAAACAAGAATAATGGACTAACCAGGAATCATTATATGACTTAATAAGCAGGAATTGTATATACTGTGACTTGCTGTGTTTATTTTGGTATATCGTGTCCTCAAACATTTAAATCTTACAGTCACACATGGTAGTTTCTCACCATTGTCAATTTGATTGTATTTAGAATTTCCAGAAGAGTTTCCATAGGGACGTTTTTAGAAAGATAGCAGAGAAGGGAGTGTTCACTAAAATGTGAGTAGCAGCATGCCTTGGGCGAAGGACCCAGACAGGATAAATGGACAGAAAGGGAATCCCACATGAGAGCCGACACTTCCTGCTCTCTTTTCTGCTCTGCAAAGCTGTGCTAGTAGCAGCCGCACCACAAGGAGTGGTGCTCTGAATTCTGCCAGGCCTTCCTAACATGATGAACTGAAGTCTTAAACTTTGCACCAAAGATGAGTTGAGTCCTTATTCCTTTGGGCGTCTTCTGCCAGGTATTTTGTCACTGTGATTAAAACCGGAAACTACGTATAGGCACTAAAAGTTTTCTGAGACTACATTGTTAAAGGTCAGACAAGAAAACGTAGCAAGCTTTCTAAGGCAAAGCAGATGGACTACCTGCAAGTTCCTGAAATTAAGTTACTGATCCTCAGCTGGAGACACGGTGTTCCCAGTGAACTCTGTGAAAAAGCCCCACTCCTAAACCCACTTTTAGTAACCTACACAAATGCCATTTTTCCTCTTCCTGTACTGTTTATTTTCAGGTAGTCTAATCTGTTCTTTGACATTCATAAATATTATGCCAAATTAACATAACATTGGGAATATAAAAGATTCTATCTATGTAAATGGGATTTTTAAAAATTAAACTTATTCTTCTGTCCTTAACCTTAGATAAGCTTCTAGTAAAAACATAATATACTTGAACACATAATATCTAAAGGTGAAATAGCTCATGAACAGTTAAATTAAATATTTTCTCATTTTATTAGTCCAATCAATATGACAGGAAACTAATTTCAGCACCATCTCTGTAAGTATGTTTTAAGAAGTAAAGCATTATTAAAACAAGATTGTTATACCAAAACAAAATGTGACATAGGCTCCAGATCAAGAAAGCAATATATTATCTTTTCTGCTATGCATTTAACTTCTATCAAACAAGTTTAAACAACAGAGCATCAAGCATTCTGATGTCTGAGGCTGTTAGAACTCTAATGTTTTACAGCTCTTTTTTGTTGACCTGCTAATCACAACACAGAAAGAATATGGTTTCATTGCCTTGCTTTATTTACATGTCTTTTTATAAAAAATAATTCATTCAGTTCATCTAACACCCCAATTTTTTTGTCTCAATATATTTTGGTAAGGATAAGTACTGTGCTTCAATTGGCATAATCTTAAGCACAAACCAGCTTAATTACTTGAAAAATCAAAATACAAAAATTGTGCTTCCTCTCTTTCTATCTCCTCTCCTATTGCGGTCATTAGCCCTGTTGGAATTTCCCCACTCCAGGCATTCTAAACTCTTACAGTTTTGTAACTTTATGTTATAAATTATTAAGGCAACAAATGGGTTGTTAGACATTATTACATTATGTTGAATAGTAGAGTAAATACCTAGGGATTGTTGAAAAAATAGGTTGAAACAAGTCATCCAAAAATTTCCTAAGTGGAATCAAACCATTAATATATAAGAGTTTAATAGCAATCAACAACACATTTTACAAACATTTTTGGTCATGGGTTAAGTTTTAAGGGCAAGTCTTTAAGTAGACCTACAGGCACTGCACCACTGTAGCGACTGTATGAAGATATACAAGTGGACAAGGACATGGTTAAGATTGTGTTACACTAGTGCGGAATGTCTACCAGTTCACTCTGTGTTATATCTAAAGCCATTTTCATTGAAGCCAAGTTTTCTACACTCAGCTAGCTTTTTCCACCATTCAATGACTCCATAGGAAGATAAGTTTTTTGTATTGTGCTGAAATTATTCTCTAATATCTTAATCATTTTGGAAGAAGGTCACATTTAGAAAATATTTTATGACTTTGCTGAAAATAACAAATTTTTATGATCAGAAACAACTAGAAGTGTTGCAAATGTCTGAAGCATTTTTTTCATATCCTCTAATAGACTATAAATAGTTAAGATGTAATTTATATTGTATTCATAATTATGTCTCCTAATGGTCTTTGGTCTTTCAAGCAACAGACTGCATGGGCACTTTCAGTTTTTTTCTAAAAGCAATAATGTGGGCTCTTATGAAATCCTTAGACAATAATGTTGACAATGGCATTCATCAGTATGTTTGTTGTAGTTAGGTAGGCAAAATATGCAATAGAATTAGATATGAAAGAGGTGTTGATGTTCCTTTCCCAATTGGTTCCACTTACACACAGCATTTTATAGAATCTTTCTACACTTCACCATTACATACAACTCTAATGAGATGTTTCTTTTCCTACTGCTTGGTCCCAAAAACCCACTCAGAGACTGAAAATAGACTATAAATCTTCAGTCAATACCTCAGGCTCATAAGCTACCTGTTACACTTAAATTAACCCATATTCCTTACTTATGCTCAGTCATGTACATTTTCTCTGCAGTGCATTGTCATCTTGTTTCTCTGCATTCACCCACGACCCTCTGACTCTGCCCTTCCTCTTCCCAGAATTCCCCTAGACTGGTTCTTTTGCTCAATCTATTCTTGCCCATTTATCGGCCAATCAGTTTTGGATTAGAAAATGAGAGTAATACATATTCATATGGTACAAAA